>NW_024638956.1:0-370 GCF_008729295.1 Plectropomus leopardus
TTTGCCATACTAAACTTTTGCCATACTATAGCCTTGCTCTTTGGGCCATTTTTTCGACATGCTAAATTTTGTTGTTTTTAACCGTTTTTGCAACTTTCTATGCTATGGCGTGTCTTTGCACGCTATTTAATGCAGTTTTAAGGTGTTTTCAGCAGTTTTTGGGAGGTGCCATTTTTGCCATTTTTGCCATACTATAGCCTTGCTCTTTGGGTCATTTTTTTGATGTTCCAAATTTTGTTGTTTTTTAGCGTTTTTGCAACTTTCTATGCTATGGCGTGTCTTTGCACGCTATTTAATGCAGTTTTAAGTTGTTTTCAGCAGTTTTTGGGACGTGCCATTTTTTGCAATTTTTGCCATACTATAGCCTTGC
>NW_024638957.1:0-417 GCF_008729295.1 Plectropomus leopardus
GCTATTCTAAGCTGTTTGTAGATGCTTTCAGATGATTTTGGGACGTGACAAATTTTGGCATTTTTCACCTTACTGTAGTCTTGGATATTTGGTCATTTTTTTCGACATGCGAAATTATGATGTTTTTTGGGACTTTTTGCTACTTTCAACGCTATGGCGTGTCTTGGCATAATATTCTAAGCTGTTTTCAGCTGTTTAAAGATCTTTTTGCGACATGTCAAATTTGGACATTTTTCACCTTACTATAGTCTTGGATTTTTAATCATTTTTTCGACATGCACAATTATGCTGTTTTATGCCATTTTTGCAACTTTCTATGCTATGGCGTGTCTTGAGAGGATATTCTAAGCTGTTTTCAGCTGTTTTCAGATGTTTTTGGGACATGTCAAATTTTGGCATTTTTCGCCTTACTATAGT
>NW_024638958.1:0-202 GCF_008729295.1 Plectropomus leopardus
ATGCGGACGCTGCACCGATCCGCCTGTCGATCTCCCGTTCCATCCTTACCTGACTCGTGCACAAGACCCCGAGGTACTTAAACTCCTCCACTTGGGGCAGGACTTCATCCCCGATCCGGAGGGGGCACGCCACCCTTTTCCGGCTGAGAACCATAGTCTCGGATTTGGAGGTGCTGATTTTCATTCCAGCCGCTTCACACTT
>NW_024638959.1:0-400 GCF_008729295.1 Plectropomus leopardus
CATCGTCGTCATCGTCGTCATCGTCGTCATCGGAAGACGAAGCGTCCCCCAAGCGGGAGGCGGAACCCCCAGGTGAAGGTCCCACCCCCGACGGTCCAGG
Organism: Plectropomus leopardus; assembly: GCF_008729295.1. Classification (NCBI taxonomy): domain Eukaryota; kingdom Metazoa; phylum Chordata; class Actinopteri; order Perciformes; family Serranidae; genus Plectropomus; species Plectropomus leopardus. Next base: position 101 of record NW_024638959.1, read on the forward strand.
AACCGGAGAAGGAGGACGAGCGGAGGCGGAGGACCCCCGTCCAGGAACGGCGCGGGAGGGCTGATCCGGATGGAGACGATGGAAGTCCGTAACGAGCTGGCCGTCCAGGATCTGCCGGGCCGGTACCCAGGACCACTCCTCCGGACCGTAACCTTCCCAATCCACGAGGTACTGGAGACCCCTGCCGCGGCGCCTGGAACACAGGAGACGACTCACCGTGTGAGCAGGAGCGCCCTCAATGAGACGAGGAGGCGGGGGAGGTTGAGAGGTCGGCTGCAGGGGACACTCCCGAACCGGCTT
>NW_024638960.1:0-202 GCF_008729295.1 Plectropomus leopardus
TGGACAAGGTGGTTTTTGGTCAATACATTATATACAGTGAGGATTATTCCTGAGCTACCACCTTACCGTGGTGGAGGGGTTTGCGTGTCCCACTGATCTGAACTCCTCACAAACCACCGACCCAACGTCGACACCGTCCTCATCGTCGACACCGTCGTCATCGTCGTCATCGTCGTCATCGGAAGACGAAGCGTCCCCCAAG
>NW_024638961.1:0-203 GCF_008729295.1 Plectropomus leopardus
GGAAAAAAAAGGTCAAAATGTGACATTTCCCCAAAACACCTGAAAACCCTTCAAAACAGTATAAAAAAGCGTGCCAAAACATGCCATAGCATAGAATACTGCAAAAACACCATAAATATGCATGTTGAAAAAATGACCAAAAAAGCAAGGCTATAATATGGCAAAAATGTCAAAATGTGACATGTCCCAAAAACAGCTGAAAA
>NW_024638962.1:0-390 GCF_008729295.1 Plectropomus leopardus
GCATAATTTTGCATGTCGAAAAATCCGACCAAAAATCCAAGGCTATAGTAAGGCAAAATGTCAAAATTTGACATCTCCTAAACACTGTTAAAAACTGCTGGAAACAGCTTAGATCGGCCTGCCAAAACACGCCATTGCAAAGAAAGCTGTAAAAAAAAGTCCAAAGCAGCATAATTTGGCGTGTCGAAAAATCCGACCAAAAATCCAAGGCTATAGTAAGGCAAAATGTCAAAATTTGACATCTCCTAAACACTGTTAAAATCTGCTGGACACAGTTTAGAATAGCCTGCCAAAACACGCCATAGCAAAGAAAGTTGCAAAAAAAGCCAAAAAAAGCATAATTTGGCGTGTCGAAAAATCCGACCAAAAATCCAAGGCTATAGTAAGGCA
>NW_024638963.1:0-452 GCF_008729295.1 Plectropomus leopardus
TTCAAAACAGCACAACAGCAGAGCGAAAGCTAACATCAAATCCCTTGATAAATGGCAACGTCACAATGCAGGTCACAGCCATTACCCTTCCCTTGCCCACGTTATCTCAGGGGGCAACATTCCTTCTCTCCCATGTACCTTGCTTCCAAACAATAGGGAACACTCTCTCGCTCTCTCTCTCTCTCTCTCTCCTGCGCTTTTTGAGCACGCAACTTCTCTTTGCATCGGCACTGCCCCCTACCCCCGCCCGCCACGGCCACGGCCACTCGAGACTGTGAGACAAACGAGCGGCCACGAGGGACACGGGCGAGGTGACCGCAGGATTTACTTCCGTTTATATTCCGGACGCAACGGCACCTGGGGCAGGGCGGGGCTTCCTTCAAATTGCTTTTTCCACAGGGCCTGAGAAGGGTGCACCGTTCCCGGCGGCGCTGCAATACCGGGTCGATGCG
>NW_024638964.1:0-216 GCF_008729295.1 Plectropomus leopardus
GACCGGTGCCGGAGCTTGGTCCGCATTGCCGGCAGTAAGTCGAACTCGTTTCCGGTGAGGGTTGGACTCCGCCAGGGCTGCCCTTTGTCACCGATTCTGTTCATAACTTTTATGGACAGAATTTCTAGGCGCAGCCAGGGTGTTGAGGGGGTCCGGTTTGGTGACCTCGGGATTAGGTCTCTGCTCTTTGCAGATGATGTGGTCCTGTTGGCTTCA
>NW_024638965.1:0-262 GCF_008729295.1 Plectropomus leopardus
TACCCACCAAACGCGATGAAAATTATTTCATCGCGCCTCAATTGAAATCGCGTCGCGCCGGACGCTCCAGTTTTGACGCTCGTACAAAAACCCCCAAATGGGACTGCAATGCACCTGCTCTGGAGAAGTTCCCAGCGTCGTCTGCGGGCTAGGCACCGACGTCGGTCCTGGGTGCATGCTACCCTACGGAGGCGGCGTGAGCTCGGCGGGTTCCCCCGTCTCCTGCAACAAGGGACAGGAACTGTCGTACAGCTCTGGGTGA
>NW_024638966.1:0-1571 GCF_008729295.1 Plectropomus leopardus
AGCGACATATCTTTTGCAGACCACACAAACAACAGAGCAAAACCAGCACACACATATACATGTTGTGTGTGTGTATATATATATACACAATAAAAATAAATTTTTTATTTTTATCAACAAGCTCTATTTTTATGCTGTTTTATGCACTCTGGCACCTTATGTATAATAAAAGTACATAAACAATTCCCAGTGTGAATTAATTTATTTTTATTGTGAATAAGAAAATGTTTGGGGGTGCCTCCGGCACCCTGTCGGGGGCCAGATTTGGCCCGCAGGCCATAAGTTGAGTATCACTGCCTTAGAGCCAGCACACATCAAAGCACAACACAAACTGCTCCACAAACCATTTCAGCTCATTAGAGTCATCAAACACAGTGATGAGTCATATTTCACCACCGTGTGAATCAACAGCTCCGAGGCCTCGCAACAAAAGCGACAACCAAAAGAAAAATAAGCCCAGTCACGACCAGAAATTAATTCACAATTAATTCAAAAAACATCATAATGAAAGCAGCATAAAAGCAGATATTAGCAGCCAGCAAACACCAAGACATAAATCAGATGTCTGAGACAAGCCTGCAACACCAGCAGCAACCACAGATTCAAAACATCAGCTCACAGCACATCTGTTAGTAAAAGCATCTCCTACCATGTCGACGTGAAGAATCGATCTCTGGTCCAGAAACACGACGGAGAGCTCTGATGTGACGAACAGCCAGCACAACTTTCCTCCTCGAACAAGTCCTACAGAAACATGGTCAGACTGTTGGCGAGCTAACATGCATGTCACATGGTCATTAGCATCTCTAACTACAATTTAAGACACAAGACATGACTCAGCAGAAATAGTAGCAAATTTCTACAACAATGAACAGTACAGAATTAAATTGCAAGCACGCAAAAGAAATAAATCAATTAACAAAAATAAAAAAGTCATAAAATAATAATTAAAGATGTAGAATACACCAATAAGAGATAGAAAGACAAGTGAGTCAGAACTGATTAAAAAATGATTGAAAAGATTAAATAAAAATAAATATCTAATAAATTAGACCATAAGATGAGGATAACACATATGAATTGAAATGAATAAAATANTATTCATGTTTTACAATTAACTGCACACTAGCAAATATCAACAGTAGAGTAGTAGCAGTAGATCCCAAAAACAGTAGCATCAGCGACATATCTTTTGCAGACCACACAAACAACAGAGCAAAACCAGCACACACATATACATGTTGTGTGTGTGTATATATATATACACAATAAAAATAAATTTTTTATTTTTATCAACAAGCTCTATTTTTATGCTGTTTTATGCACTCTGGCACCTTATGTATAATAAAAGTACATAAACAATTCCCAGTGTGAATTAATTTATTTTTATTGTGAATAAGAAAATGTTTGGGGGTGCCTCCGGCACCCTGTCGGGGGCCAGATTTGGCCCGCAGGCCATAAGTTGAGTATCACTGCCTTAGAGCCAGCACACATCAAAGCACAACACAAACTGCTCCACAAACCATTTCAGCTCATTAGAGTCATCAAACACAGTGATGAGTCATATTTCA
>NW_024638967.1:0-200 GCF_008729295.1 Plectropomus leopardus
ACGTCAGCACGTCGATGACGATCTCAACGCTGATAGGCTGTCGCGGCGCGTCTTCACGCGACGACGCCGCAAAAGTTCAACTATTTCAACTCGAGCGTTGGACGGGAAGCGAATTTCGCGTCCAACGCGCCGCGAATTTCGCGTCCATCGCGGCGCCCGGCAAAATGAGGCGTCAAATCGCGTCTTTGCATTGACTTTGT
>NW_024638968.1:0-248 GCF_008729295.1 Plectropomus leopardus
TCGACTGGTAAATCAAGAGCTTTGCCTTTCGGCTCAGCTCCCTCTTCCCCACGACAGACCGGTGCAGCGCCCGCATTACTGCAGACGCCGCACCGATCCGCCTGTCGATCTCCCGTTCCTTCCTTCCCTCACTCGTGAACAAGACCCCGACGTACTTAAACTCCTCCACTTGGGGCAGGACTTCATCCCCGATCCGGAGGGGGCACGCCACCCTTTTCCGGCTGAGAACCATGGTCTCGGATTTGGAG
>NW_024638969.1:0-255 GCF_008729295.1 Plectropomus leopardus
TATCTGTATTAAACCTTGTGTTTTGGTCAGGCAACTGTTCCAACTTTGAAAGTTTGGTGTGTAGGGGCTTACGGTGCGTACCCACCAAACGCGATAAAAATTATTTCATTGTGCCTCAAATGAAATCGCGTTGCGCCGCACGCTCCAGTTTTGATGCTCGTACAAAAACCCCAAAATGGGACTCGACGCGCGACGAAATCGCACCGCGCGTCGAGCCCGCCCAAACAACATTTCTTCCGCCATTTCATTCTCTCG
>NW_024638970.1:0-237 GCF_008729295.1 Plectropomus leopardus
CGACTGCCATGACAGAGGGGAACTTACGATTCACTTAAGATTCACTTGAGATTCACTTGAGAACACCTGTAAACTGTGGAGGGGAATTTTTTATTTATTATTTTTTTTTATGTATATATGTGTTTTGTTCTGTATTTCGTCAATTTATATCATATTTTAAGTTGATGCAAGTGTGTGTCTGTATCTTATGTATGTGGAAAACAATAAATACATTTGGGGAAAAAAAGAATGTTACAG
>NW_024638971.1:0-394 GCF_008729295.1 Plectropomus leopardus
TGTGTGTGTGTGTGTGTGTGAGTGAGAGAGAGAGAGAGAGAGAGAGAAAACGACAGAATGGTATAGAGCACGTGCACCAGCCGGAGGATTCGCTGATGCCCACGAAGATCTGTTTACAGTGAGTGCCCCTGATGACCCCCTGGAGGATGCAGGAGTCACTGCCAACATGCACACAAACACACACCCACACGGACGGACACACACACACACACATACCCCCCCTGCCACATATCTCAGCAGACATAGATACAGGGGTGTCTAAGGGCACCTGTTAGAAACAACCTCCAGGCTGGGTCTTTAGGGTCATGGCAGGGGATACTTGCTTTGTCTGGAATCTAGCCTTCCGGATGTTTCTAACAGGTGCCCTTAGACACCCCTGTATCTATGTCTGCTG
>NW_024638972.1:0-395 GCF_008729295.1 Plectropomus leopardus
TTCTAGGCGCAGCCTGGGTGTTGAGGGGGTCCGGTTTGGTGACCTCAGGATTAAGTCTCTGCTCTTTGCAGATGATGTGGTCCTGTTGGCTTCATCGGGCCGCGACCTTCAGCTCTCACTGGATCGTTTCGCAGCCAAGTGTGAAGCGGCTGGAATGAAAATCAGCACCTCCAAGTCCGAGACCATGGTTCTCAGCCGGAAAAGGGTGGCGTGCCCCCTCCGGATCGGGGATGAAGTCCTGCCCCAAGTGGAGGAGTTTAAGTACCTCGGGGTCTTGTTCACGAGTCAGGTAAGGATGGAACGGAAGATCGACTGGTAAATCGAGAGCTTAGCCTTTCGGCTCAGCTCCCTCTTCACCACGACAGACCGGTGCAGCGTCCGCATTACTGCAGACG
>NW_024638973.1:0-237 GCF_008729295.1 Plectropomus leopardus
GAGAAACAGGTCTCTATGCAGGAAGAGTGTGAAAAGGGTTTAATATGTTGGACAAGGTGGTTTTTGGTCAATACATTATATACAGTGAGGATTATCCCTGAGCTACCACCTTACCGTGGTGGAGGGGTTTGCTTGTCCCACTGATCTGAACTCCTCACAAACCACCGACCCAACGTCGACACCGTCGTCATCGTCGACACCGTCGTCATCGTCGTCATCGTCGTCATCGGAAGACGA
>NW_024638974.1:0-417 GCF_008729295.1 Plectropomus leopardus
AGGGAGAGCCCAGCCACCCTACGGAGGAAACTCATTTCGGCCGCTTGTACCCGCGATCTCGTTGTTTCGGTCACTACCCAAAGCTCGTGACCATAGGTGAGGGTAGGAACGAAGATCGACCGGTAAATCGTGAGCTTTGCCTTTCGGCTCAGCTCCCTCTTCACCACGACAGACCGGTGCAGAGTCCGCATTACTGCAGACGCTGTACTTAAACTCCTCCACTTGGGGCAGGACTTCGTCCCCGATCCGGAGGGGACACGCCACCCTTTTCCGGCTGAGAACCATGGTCTCGGATTTGGAGGTGCTGATTCTCATCCCAGCCGCTTCACACTCGGCTGCGAACCGATCCAGTGAGAGCTGAAGGTCACGGCCCGATGAAGCCAACAGGACCACATCATCTGCAAAGAGCAGAGACCC
>NW_024638975.1:0-253 GCF_008729295.1 Plectropomus leopardus
AAAGCGCTTTAACACTACATGTCACATTCACCCATTCACACACACATTCACACACTGGTGGCAGAGGCTACCGTACAAGGTGCCACCTGCTACTCAGTAATCATTCACACACACTCCAATGACGCAGCATCGGGAGCAATTTGGGGTTCATTATCTTGCCCAAGAATACTTCGACATGTTGCCCAGAGGAGCTGGGGAACAAACCGCTGACCATCCGATTACAGGACGACCCACTGTACCTCTGAGCCACGGC
>NW_024638976.1:0-423 GCF_008729295.1 Plectropomus leopardus
AAAGCAAGGCTATAGTATGGCAAAATAGTCAACAAATGACATGTCCCAAAAACAGCTGAAAACAGCTGAAAAACACATAAAATAGCGTGCCATGGCATGCCATGGCATAGAACGTTGTTAAAATGACCAAAAACACCACAATATGGCATGTTGAAAAAATGAGCCGAAAAGCAAGGCTATAGTATGGCGAAAAAAGTAAAAATTGACATGTCCCGAAAACAGCTGAAAACAGATGAAAAACACATAAAATAGCGTACCATGGCACATCATGGCAACGAATGTTGTTAAAATGGCCAAAAACACCATAATATGGCACATATAAAAAATGAGCTGAAAAGCAAGGCTATAGTATGGCAAAATAGTGAAAAAATGACATATCCCGAAAACAGCTGAAAACAGTTGAAAAACACCTAAAATAACATG
>NW_024638977.1:0-3004 GCF_008729295.1 Plectropomus leopardus
CAGTCTTCAGCACATTTCAATACAAGTCAGGACTTTTCCCTCATTAGAGGAACAGGAGGTGAAGTGGAGGTCGCTGGTCTGATTCCCGCCTGGTCCCAGTGTCATTTAAGAGCCCACTGAACACACACAGACACACACACACAGACACACACATTTTTTTCTTTTTGTCATTAAAAAGAGAATCAGTGTGTTGCATTAAGCCATCATTAAGAGCTTTAAATTCGGAGTTTTCATGCCTGTGCACCTTCACAGTTATGTTACTGTGTGTTTGAGGTAAAAATACACACTGGGAGAATATCACTGCTCCTGAGTGTTAGTTTAACCCTTTGAAACCTCAGCAAATTGACTTCTATTCATTAAAAACATGGGAAGAAGGCAGTGAGCAACTAAAGAAGAAATTAACTAAAAATTTGCAAGAAATTTATAAAAGGTCGAATAAAACTTACCTGAAAAATATTTTTAAAAATCTATTTTCAAAAATGATTACACAAGACAAAGAAATGACCTTGAAAAAGTGCTTAACAATCATAATTATTCTGTTACATAATTATGTGATCATTTTCAGCTTTTCCCGAGTTTTTTTTCTTATATTCATTAGACATTTTTCCCAAGCTATTTCAAATAATTTCACATATACGTAATATATAAATATTAAAAAGCCAAACAAGGAAATGGCCTGCAAAAGTGCTTTAATAAATCTGTAACACAATTTTAAACATGTAATTGTGATTATTCTAAATATAGCTTTTCTGAGCGTTTTTTGCATTTGTCCCTAGATCTTTTTATAAAAATATTTCATTTAAATCTACAGATTTCCTGCAATTTGTATTCCCTTTTTTTTCTCCATGTTTTTGGAAGAAAACAAACCAATTTGAGTTCAAAGGGTTAATAATAACACACACCGATTTGATCCATCAGGCAAAAACTTCAATAAACACCACTTAAGTAATCAACAGTTACATACACACACACACACACACACACACACACACACACACACACACACACACACACACACACACACAGGCAGGCCCCCACCTGCAGCAGATATGCAGCCTCTGGCTACTGACTCTGTTCACATTTTTTAAATGCCTCCAAAAGAATGCTCTGTGTGTGTGTGTGTGTGTGTGTGTGTGTGTGTGCGTGTGTGTGTGCGTGTGCGTGCGCGTGCGTGCGTGCGTGCGTGTGTGTGTTTTTAGTTTGTAAAGTATGATTTTAGTTCTCAAACTCGGGACTCAAACTGACAACAATTACAGAAACAAAACTCCCCTGACGCTCAGCTGACGGTCGCTGTGAGCGGCTGGACGGCTCGTCGAGCTTTTTCTACTTCACACCGAACATGAACAGTTGTAAGATATTTTGGGTGTTTTTGCCTCTAACTGATAGGACAGCACAAGTGTGAAAGGGGAGAGAGAGGAGATGACATGCAGCAAAAGGCAGAGGCCGGAGTCGAACCTGCGGCCGCTGCGGCGAGGACACAGCCTCAGGGGCACCCTCTCTATCCACTGAGCCACCAGGCACCCCGAAAATGAACTGTTTTATACTCTAAATGTAAATAAGATGACAGAACGCAGAAAACAGCATCTCTCCTGTGAGCACGCTGATCTGCCTCCTGACAAACGCCTAATGGTTCAAAACAGGAAATTCATTTTTTTTCTATATACTGACAAAAACCTGTTCGTTAACCCTTTGAAACGTGGAGCCACATCACTTTTCTTGTGCTGCTTTCAGACATTTTTCACAAGTATTTGTGAAACTCTGAGCACATTGGTTTGATTTCTTTCAGAGAGATTCAAAAAAGACACACACATCCTGTAGTGGGTGCTGGAACAAGATAAACCAAAATGTGAAAAAACAGGTCTGCACACCGGGGAGCTAAAAAACGCTCTTTCTCAGACTTCTTCTTCAAAAATACAAATAAAAGGCAATAAGACAAATTGCAAGGAGTCAACAGACGTGGGAAATTATTTCAAATAGCTCAGAAAAAAGTTATCATATTTACATAATTATGTTACAGAATTATTTTAAGTGTTAGGCACTTTTCCCAGCTCATTTTCTTGTCTTGATGTGTAATTTTTAAATTCTTAGTATACTTTTTTAAACAAATTTTCAGGTGGGGTTTTTTGCACTTTTTATTAATTTCTTGCAAAGTTGTGGTTCATTTCTTCTTTATTTGCACATTGCCTTCATGTTTTGAAAGAAATAAAGACAATCTGCCGAGGTTTCAAAGGGTTAACGGGTCCTGGTCATGTAATTTTTCAGACTAACTAATTTCTTCTTTCGTTTGTGTCATACGCGCACGCGCACGCGCACACGCACACGCACACACACACACACACACACACACGTGCCAAACCCTCATGGGTTTATACATCACTGAAACAGTATCAGTGATCAGTGATGGATCCAGAGTACGTGTTATCGGACTGAACCCTCTTCACTTTTTACAGTCTGCCATAAATAAACCCACATAAACAGAGACCCTGGAAAGCTCATCCCCGGTGTGTTTATAGGCGGGAAAATACACAGAAACTGGACCCAATTCTTATTTTTTCTGTTACACAACAAACAGTCTGCAGAGGTCTGAGGGGACACACAGCTCTGTGTCCCGCTGACGTCCTCATCACTGTCCAAGGAGACAAACTGTAAAAACGTGTGTATGTGTGTGTCTGTCTGTTTGTGTGTTTTACTGTGTGTCTGTGCTTGTGTGTATGTGTGTGTGTCTGTCCGTGTCTTCATTTTTAACACCTTCAACACAAACACACAACAATGACAACAACAGCAGCAGCAGCAGCAGGTTCCCAGAGTCCAGATCCCGGCTGAGATTCTCTCTGTTCAGCTCTCATGTTTTTCTGTCCTCCAGCAGCTCTAAGTCAAACTCTCAGTGTGTTTTCTGTTTTCACACTGTTAACAGAATCTGTTAAACTGTTTCTGTCTCTCTGAGAGTGAAATCAGCTGTGAAACACTCCGAGCACACACTCAACCACACACTCCTGCAGCACAC
>NW_024638978.1:0-752 GCF_008729295.1 Plectropomus leopardus
CCGCGCGAACTGGAACCTGCCACCAGCCAGTCAGAACCAGCCAGTCACATGACTAGTTTGCTTAATAATTCTCGGGAGAGTTTTTCGGACACACAGCTCTGCATCATCACTTAATAGCGCTTTTCTTTTCTTTCTTTTCTTTTCTTTTATTGTTATGGAGCCATGATGGAAAGGCGAGCCCCTCATACGTGGGAGCGGCCACGTATGAGGGGCATCATGTGACCTAGATACTGAAAAGTGTTTCCACTGCAGTTTGGACAAATACGGCTTTTTACAGTTGCCTCAAATACCAGCGGCGAGTCCTCAGAGTCTCTGCAGCTGAACACACAGGAAGTGTTAATCTGCTCCTCCTGAAACCATCAGGTCCAGTTTCTGATCCTCAGATCTGACTCTCTTTATGGACCCGCTGACTGCAGTTATATTTAGACTGATTCGTCTGAGCCGCAGACTGCAGGTGTCACACTGAAAAACTATTCATTAATCCAGAGAAACAGCTGAAAATCAAACACAGAACATTAGACTTCGATTAGAATCAGCTGTGAATCGTTTTGAGTTTTGGTTTTAAAGATCGACCAGTGCGTTAAATTCATTTAGTCTGAAACTTAAGACACAAAAAATCTTCACTCATCCAAACTGTACAAAGTTTTTACATTTTGTAAAATCTGTGTGTTTTCAGGCATTTTAAATTTCCAATAATAATTAAATATTAATTAAAAATATAATAGGGTTTTTCTCTCATTTTTTTCTGGGAA
>NW_024638979.1:0-379 GCF_008729295.1 Plectropomus leopardus
TCCTACTGACAAGCACATAGACACAGCATCACATGACCTAGAAAATTTAAAAAAATTGCAGTTTTGCGACACACATTTTTTTTTTTTAATCGCCTGAAATACCACCTCAAGTGAGCGTAAAAACTCTTGTGATAAATGGGAGTTTTTTCAAAATTGACGTGTTTCCATTGGGCATATTTTATATTTGTAATTTCAGTTTGCGCAATTTAAGGGTCAATGAAAACCCACCTAGTGTCCCGTAAATTAAGTATAAATCACTTCAGTCAGATGAGTTTCAGGGCTCGAATAATATCTGTGATAAATACCGACAGACTAATCTATCAGCTGTAATATAAGAGCAGTTTAAAACAGCAAATGAGAACGAAGAATACCAACATAA
>NW_024638980.1:0-427 GCF_008729295.1 Plectropomus leopardus
GCAATAACAGCTCTTGTAGCTCCTGCTGCATCATGAGGGAGCCAGTTCCTACTGACAAGCACATAGACACAGCATCATGTGACCTCACAGCGTCATGTGACCTCACAGCATCATGTGACCTAGAAAAGACGAAAACAATCGAATTGAATCAATTGAATTGCCTGAATTTCCACCTCATGCAGCGTTCCTAAGTGACGTGTTTCCAATAGTCATATTTTATATTCGCAATTTCAATTTGCACGCTTCGAGGGTTAATAAAAACCCGCCTTCAGAGAGTGGAACAGGATGGTCTTGCAGGTTATCACAGTGCCAGCCTCTTGCCCACATATGGTCAGTTTTGGCTCCAAAAAACCAAAATGCTGGACTCAAGTCTTCAAAACGGCAGTCCACAAATAAGTGGACGATGTCAGAGAGACGACGTCCATTA
>NW_024638981.1:0-429 GCF_008729295.1 Plectropomus leopardus
GTATGAGGGATTTCTGGGAGGTGATAGTCCACAATTTCACAGAGGAACGGTGGATTCAAGACTTCCGGATGATCTGCTTCTTTTGAGGAGTTATGCGATGCAATAACACCTCTTCTAATGCCAGCTGCATCATGAACGAGTGGACCAGTTCCTTACGACAAATGCATAGCCATAGCATCATGTTTACTATAAAAGCCAAAAAAGTGTTTCCATTGCAGTTTTGTGAAATATGGCTTTTTTGATTCTCCTGAAATACCCCCTCATGTGATTGTAAAAACTAAAAATTTTTTTTTTTTTTATTATTTTGACATATTTCAGTTAAGCCTATTTTACGTTTCAAATTTCAATTTGCACAATTTGAGGGTTAAACGCTAGCTTGAAGGAAACCCAGAATCTCGTTTCCTGGACATTTTCTGCCACTAAGTTTAG
>NW_024638982.1:0-395 GCF_008729295.1 Plectropomus leopardus
TACCAAACGCGATGAAAATTATTTCATCGCGCCTCAAATGAAATCGCGTCGCGCCGGGCGCTCCAGTTTTGACGCTCGTACAAAAACCCCAAAATGGGACTCGACGCGCGACGAAATCGCGCCGCCCAAACAACATTTCTTCCGCCATTTCATTCTCTTGTTGACGATCGCGGCACTGCACCTGCTCTGGAGAAGTTCCCAGCGTCGCCTGCGGGCCAGGCGCCGACGTCGGTTCTGGGTGCATGCTACCCTACGGAGGCGGCGTGAGCTCGGCGAGTTCCACCGTCTCCTGCAACAAGGGACAGGAACTGTCGTACAGCTCTGGGTGAGCGGTGACGGCGACGATAAGCTGCTCCTCCATTGTTTCTGGCGGTTTGATTAGATTTTGCGAGGGA
>NW_024638983.1:0-275 GCF_008729295.1 Plectropomus leopardus
ATGTGTGTGTGTGTGTGTGTGTGTGTGTCTGTTTGTGCGTGTGTGCGACTGTGTGTGCATTCATGCGTGTGTGTGCTTGGAAAAGGCTACTTCTGGCACTATGGAAAACAGAGCTCATGTTGATACTTTGTTATTCAGCCTCTCATTAAACACTGCTTGGCATGCACACGCACACAGACACACACTCACTCACACACACACACTAGTCACGCCCAGTGAGCACTCTCCGACACAGACCCAAAAACACAAACACACACATTCTACTCCAGCATGAT
>NW_024638984.1:0-369 GCF_008729295.1 Plectropomus leopardus
TGTGTGTGTGTGTGTGTTTGAGGGCGTGTCAGCAGCGGTTCTCTGGTGGGATGCACGTGGAAAGATCAGGGTTGAAGTTCAGTGACACTGTGGAAAGTTCGATAACACTGAAAAGGCCATGAGCTCTGAATACCGGTGTGGCACATCGATCGCCCGCACAGATTACAGCACATGAACGAGAAAATGGTTTATTTACAAATTCAACAGAAGTGACTAACCAAAGTCTGTTGACCTTTAAACGTCTATTTCACACATTATCAAATACTTTAAGCCAGGGACACTCAACTTTGCTTGGCTGGGGGGCCCCTTTTGCAAAATGATAGAGGCCAGGGGCCCATTACATGTTTCAAGGATTTTAAGACATTTCTC
>NW_024638985.1:0-388 GCF_008729295.1 Plectropomus leopardus
GTATGTAATCTTGAGGCGTGATCATTTTTAATCGCGTTTGGTGGGTACGCACCGTAAGGGAGAGCCCAGCCACCCTACGGAGGAAACTCATTTCGGCCGCTTGTACCCGCGATCTTGTTCTTTCGGTCACTACCCAAAGCTCATGACCATAGGTGAGGGTAGGAACGAAGATCGACTGGTAAATCAAGAGCTTTGCCTTTCGACTCAGCTCCCTCTTCACCACGACAGACCGGTGCAGCGCCCGCATTACTGCAGACACCGCACCGATCCGCCTGTCGATCTCCCGTTCCTACCTTCCCTCACTCGTGAACAAGACCCCGACGTACTTAAACTCCTCCACTTGGGGCAGGACTTCATCCCCGATCCGGAGGGGGCACGCCACCCTTTT
>NW_024638986.1:0-401 GCF_008729295.1 Plectropomus leopardus
CGTCAGCACGTCGATGACGATCTCAACGCTGATAGGCTGTCGCGGCGCGTCTTCACGCGACGCCGCCCCAAAAGTTCAATTATTTCAACTCGAGCGTTGGACGCAAGGCGATGGACGCGAATTTCGCGTCCATCGCGTCGCCAGGCAAAATGAGGCGTCAAATTGCGTCTTTGCATTGACTTTGTATGTAATCTTGAGGCGCGATCATTTTTAATCGCGTTTGGTGGGTACGCACCGTAAGGGAGAGCCCAGCCACCCTACGGAGGAAACTCATTTCGGCCGCTTGTACCCGCGATCTTGTTCTTTCGGTCACTACCCAAAGCTCATGACCATAGGTGAGGGTAGGAACGAAGATCGACTGGTAAATCAAGAGCTTTGCCTTTCGGCTCAGCTCCCTCTTC
>NW_024638987.1:0-204 GCF_008729295.1 Plectropomus leopardus
CATCACAAATACAGAAACCATCAGAAGAGTGATGTATATTTAAACAGCAGCTTTAGAATGGAAAAAAACACATTTTAATTCACTGTATTGCTCAGAGGCCACATCGGCAATTGTTTACTTGCATGTTACTCAGTGCATGAGTTAACACCATGATTCAACACCTTAAAGGTCAATATGACAACTTTGGCTGTTTTAATTGTTTTT
>NW_024638988.1:0-1935 GCF_008729295.1 Plectropomus leopardus
CAATTGGGTTTAAGTCAGGGCTCTGGCTGGGCCATTCAAGAACAGTCACAGAGTTGTTGTGAAGCCACTCCTTCGTTATTTTAGCTGTGTGCTTCGGGTCATTGTCTTGTTGGAAGGTGAACCTTCGGCCCAGTCTGAGGTCCTGAGCACTCTGGAGAAGGTTTTCGTCCAGGATATCCCTGTACTTGGCCGCATTCATCTTTAAGGCCAAAAAGTTCTATCTTGGTCTAATCAGACCAGAGAATCTTATTTCTCACCATCTTGGAGTCCTTCAGGTGTTTTTTAGCAAACTCCATGCGGACTTTCATGTGTCTTGCACTGAGGAGAGGCTTCCGTTGGGCCACTCTGCCATAAAGCCCTGGCTGGTGGAGGGCTGCAGTGATGGTTGACTTTCTCCAACTTTCTCCCATCTCCCGACTGCATCTCTGGAGCTCAGCCACAGTGATCTTTGGGTTCTTCTTTACCTCTCTCACCAAGGCTCTTCTCCCCCGATTAATCAGTTTGGCCGGACAGCTAGCTCTAGGAAGGGTTCTGGTCATCCCAAACGTCTTCCATTTAAGGATTATGGAGGCCACTGTGCTCTTAGGAACCTTAAATGCAGCAGAAATTCTTTTGTAACCATGGCCAGATCTGTGCCTTGCCACAATTCTGTCTCTGAGCTCTTCAGGCAGGTCCTTTGACCTCATGATTCTCATTTTCTCTGACATGCACTGTGAGCTGTAAGGTCTTATATAGACAGGTGTGTGGCTTTCCTAATCAAGTCCAATCAGTATATTAAAACACAGCTGGACTCCAATGAAGGTGTAGAACCATCTCAAGGATGATCAGAGGAAATGGACAGCACCTGAGTTAAATATATGAGGGTCACAGCAAAGGGTCTGAATACTTATGACCGTGTGCTATTTCAGTGTTTCTTTTTTAATAAATCTGCAAAAATGTCAACAATTCTGTGTTTTTCTGTCAATATGGGGTGCTGTGTGTACATTAATGAGGAAAGAAATGAACTTAAATGATTTTAGAAAATGGCTGCAATATAACAAAGAGTGAAAAATTTAAGGGGGTCTGAATACTTTCCGTACCCACTGTATATGCCTTTTTTGGTGCTTAGCACCACCTACTGGTTAAACAAAGAAATGGCATATACACAGATATGGTTTTCAATATAATAAAGAAACAAAAACAGAAACAAAAATGAAAAAAACAAAAATTTACAGAAATTATATTATGGCTCCAACACACTGGCCCCTATTTGTTAATGGCAGGAGAGCATAAACAGTTCAAAACATATTTACATAATGGAGCCAGCAATCATTTAAAATAAATCCATGAGTCTGGCTCTTATATAGGTCAGAGGTCACAAGTAATCTCTAAGTACAACTCATGTTGCAGCCTTTCCTGTCTGGATATGTCTGTAAGACTCTTCCAGGAAGTAACCAGGAACTGCAGGGAGCTGTAGGATCTGCAATGAGCACAATGTCTCCAGGCACAAGACTTTGCCTCTCCTTACTCCATCTTTGACGCTCCTGTAGCAAAGATAAGTATTCTCTTATACTTAGCTTCTCTCAACTCCCTTTCAGCACCAGTGAATTTGGTTCCATTGACAGAGCTAAGATGAGAGACTGGTCCTCTTCTACAAACAAACCTGCGCAGAGCGTTTATGCAAGAATCAGTATCCAGTGACTATGTGTGGCAGGACGGCACAGCCCGTCTCCACTCATGTTAGTTATGTGCTGGGTCAGGTGGATAGCTGTGTAGGCTCACCCCTTTGCTCCCCGCCCATTGAGTGACACTGGGCTGGGAGCAATCATCCAATTTCACCAGCGTACTGGGCGAGGCCAGCCAAAGCTATATATGGGGGAGGGCTGCGCCTCTCAGATGTGCGCCCTCCCAACTCATCCGGAAACCTGAGCGTGTGTGTCGGCAGTGTGGTTTGGC
>NW_024638989.1:0-401 GCF_008729295.1 Plectropomus leopardus
GAGGTCATGTGAGGACTTCAAAAATACCATTTACACAAAGTAAACAGACAACATCAGTGCTGCTTTGACTACACACACACACACACACATTAGTTTTAGCACTTAAAATTGCACGTTCACAGTACTCAGCTTACTTTTTGGCAAAAGTAAAATAGTCTTTAACACTTAATTTTTTTTTTTTTTACCCAGAATGCGATTGTAAAAAAAAAAAAGACCAAAATGAATAAACTTCTGTTGTTTTGTCACGTGATCATTTAAGCAGTGCAGTAATATTTTTGGCCACAGGAGGGCGCCGTCAACTATTGAATGTTTTTGACAGGGCAGCATTTTTGTGTTTTTCAGTGATTGCAGCACAAATATCACCTTCCTGCTACGCGCACCTGGACACCTATATTTATAAT
>NW_024638990.1:0-604 GCF_008729295.1 Plectropomus leopardus
ACACACACACACACACACACACACACACACACACACAGGGAGAGGAGGATTTAGTGGTTTCATTAAAAGCAGATCTAGTTTGATTCACAAGCTCTTGAGTTGAGGTGAGACTCTGCGTCTGTGTCTAATCTCACATCTCTTTATAGGAATCTGTCTCTCACTCACGGTCACAAACACACTCGGCCGTCTCCCACACTCTCCCCTCTGCACGCGCTTGTCTTCCTGTGCGGTCATCTCTAAATCCCCACCCCTCTGTTCCACTCTGACACCGTCATTGTTGATGTTAACGTAGCAGCCCCACACAGAGCCGGTCTTAGCTGCTCCGTCCACCTCCACCCTGTGATCCTCAGTGTTCAGCTTCACTCAAAAAGGCTTTGTCCTCACTCAGCCACCTCGAGAAGAAGCCGTGAGGTCAAAGAGGCCATAAATTAAAGGACGTGGGAGAGAAAATGAATGAGAAGTAGAAAACACTTCTGTTATGTTCTTTCAGTTTTTGTTTTTAAATCAACAAAATATCCAAACCTTTTAACCTTTTAGGACCTGGATCAATATCAGTTTTGTTGTGCTGCGTTCAGATGCCTTTCACAATCATTGAAACCAATGG
>NW_024638991.1:0-758 GCF_008729295.1 Plectropomus leopardus
TGTGTGTGTGTGTGTGTGTGTGTGTGTGTGTGACGATCTGACCTTGTTTCCTGCAGAATATCTCTGAGGGCATTTTCCAAATGTCGTTTCCTGAATGACATCTTGGACCTGCCTGATGTCACAGGTGCTCAGTGTACCTGTACTGAACTATAACATAACTATAATATATGAAACTATACAGCTGAACTATAACGTAACTATAATATATGAAACTATAAAGCTGAACTATAACTATAACATATGACAAACTATAAAGCTGAACTATAACGTAACTATAACATATGACAAACTATAAAGCTGAACTATAACATTAAACACACTATGATGTAATTCACAGAGCATTTCAGTGATGACGTGGATCAGTAAGTGGGTTCACTGAAGTCTGTATCTGATCAGTCTGGTCAGAACGACCTGGTTTGTCCCAGTTTATCCGGGTTTGTCCCGGATCTGGTCCAGTTGTGTCTCAGCACTGGTCAGTCTGAACTCTGTCTGTTCACGAAGGTAAAGAACATTAATGATGAATGTCGAAAATATCGCACTTTTTCAGGGACTCAGTGTTTTTTGGTGTTTCAGTGTTCTGTCGTGCTGAAGTGTTGAAGTGTTTGAGTGTGACTGTGGGTTCTCTGTTGAGGCAGATCCGTTCAGCGAATCCTCATCTTCAGTTTTACAGTGTTCTGCAGTATTACAGTGTTCTGCAGTATTACAGTGTGAGGTGTTCTGCAGTATTAGTGTTCTGCAGTATTACAGTGTTCTGCAGT
>NW_024638992.1:0-288 GCF_008729295.1 Plectropomus leopardus
GTGTGTGTGTGTGTGTGTGTGTGAGAGAGAGAGAGAGAGAGAGAAAGCAGGTGTCACACTGGTGGATAAACTGTCCCAGTAGATGTTGTTAACGGCTGCTGGTTTTGGCTGCAGAGCGTCTCCGTTCATGTGCATTAATTGGACGTACAGTAAGTCTGCATTCACCCCATATGCTCTGTGTGTGTGTGTGTGTGTGATCACATTCTCTGTGACGTCAAACCAGGCAGCTGCTGCCGTTGCTGTGGCGATGCCATACCATAATGAGGCCCTTTCAGACCACACAGTGCT
>NW_024638993.1:0-249 GCF_008729295.1 Plectropomus leopardus
GTGCGTGCGTGCGTGCGTGCGTGCGTGCGTGCGTGCGTGCGTGCGTGCGTGTGTGTGTGGGTAGCAGCTGTCGTGACAACCAACAGATGTTTTTTTTCTCTGTCCTGAAGAGGCAGTCTTCCTCCTCCTCCTCCTTCAGCAGTTACTGTCCTCATTGTCTCACACATTCACACTGTGGCTATTTAGCAGCCAAATAAAATCCGTATTGTGGCGTAACCGATAGACACAACAACAGTTTCCAGTTCCAAG
>NW_024638994.1:0-348 GCF_008729295.1 Plectropomus leopardus
TTGATTTGATTTCTTTTGAAAAAAATGAAAAAAAAAAAACGGCACTGGGCGGGCAAGGAATGTCCCACTCACCGCAGGAAATGAGAAAAAAAGTGACAAAAATAGGGCTGAAAATCCCTTTTTCACGTCCATTGCGTCGCGTCCATCATGTCCAACATGCAGCCTGGCATGAATTCGCGTCTGTCATTGACTTTGAATGTAAACACGGCACGTGAAGCGCTTGCGCATCGTCTGGTGCGAAGGCACGATTATACGAGACGTAGAAATTATGGTGTTATTAGATTGGCTTTCATGAGCGGCCGCAATAGAAATAAACCTGCTAATGTTTTGGACATCCATCGCCATGGT
>NW_024638995.1:0-201 GCF_008729295.1 Plectropomus leopardus
GTGTGTGTGTGTGTGTGTGTGTGTGTGTGTGTATGTGTGTGTCTGTGTGTGTGTGTGTGTGTGTGTGTGTCTGTGTGTGTGTGTTACCAGGAAGACGACAGGTGGCGCTCCAATCAGAGCCATGGCGGTGGACAGTTTCCTCATGTTTCCTCCACTGTAACTTCCTGCTGCTTTATCAGCGTACTTCACCAGACCCAACTT
>NW_024638996.1:0-568 GCF_008729295.1 Plectropomus leopardus
CTGACATATCCCAGACTGTCAGCAGCTACACTCACACACTGAGGAGGAGACTCAACATCATTCTTTTTTTTTTGCCATTGTGACAAAAACCTGGCATTTAAAGGGTTAACAATCTAAAATGAATGAATATATGATATTTATGAACAGGGCTACTGTCAATTAAATAGTAAAAGCTATAAAAAAAACAACTCATATTTTTTAAAGCTTGATTATGAAAAGCGCATTTGGTGTGCAGAGCGAGTGTGAGGAGTGTGGAGAGCGTGAATGTTAAAGCAGGCCATAAGGGGTTAAATGGTGCTCGGAGTCATGAAATGGAAAATAGGGAGGAGAGCCAGACAGGCCGACAGGATGGGCGGGTAAGATCCTTGATTGCTGACATCGTTTTGGGCAGACTGACATTTGGCCGCTTCCTCCTGGTTATTTTGCAATTTCTCCACAACTGCTCTGATTTCAGGTGAATCCAAATCTGGGCGAAACAGAAATTTAGCCACTGTACCATTCTGAGGAAAAAACAGCAACAGCAACAAAAAAAGAGTTAAATTCTGCAGTCTATGATATGGACCCAATC
>NW_024638997.1:0-421 GCF_008729295.1 Plectropomus leopardus
ATTAATTTTAGGTCCAAGTTGTCAGAGCTCTCAGTGACCCATGTGCTCGTTCAGAGGCTAATACTGATCGTTTTGTTTGACCAGCAGACCTGAACCTAAAAACACTCGCATCAGAGAAGCTTCAAGCGCAGAGTTTTACATTTTTGCTGAATAAATCAGTTATTAAAATTTTTGGCATTACACTTTGTCTTTCTTCACTGTTTCCTATATACATTACAAACTATATCTAATAAACACTTTATTCAAGTTATCAGAAGTGTGGCTATAATGTTCATTTATGCACACAGCAAACATTAAAAAAGCACATTTCAGCATTTAACCCTTTGACACCAAAGCAAATTGGCTCAATTTCTTTTAAAACATTGGAAGAAGTAACAAATAATCAAATAATGAGTAACAACAAAATTACGTGAAAGTTAAC
>NW_024638998.1:0-383 GCF_008729295.1 Plectropomus leopardus
CAACACTGTTCCCGGTCTTTCAGGTAGTCATCAATAAGTTGAACATTCCGAGAAGACGAGTAGCACAGAGTGTAGAGATGAAGGTTTAAAATGAACTCGGTCTCTGAATGAAATGCACAGTTGTCAAAAAGCAGGCTACAAGAAAATCACCTGAAATAAATAAAAAAAAAAGGGAAGGAAAATAGAAATGAAAAGAAAGGGCAACAAAGGAAAAGAAACATGTTTGAAAATTAACATATAACTAACATATCCAAGTTTGCAGTAAAGCAACTTTTATTAGCAAAATATTAAAATGAAAGCTCAAATAAAAGTATTATTTAACCCTTTAAAACCTGGGGGGAAAAAGTCTTATCATCAGAAGAGAGGTTTTTAGTTTTCTTTTG
>NW_024638999.1:0-1391 GCF_008729295.1 Plectropomus leopardus
ATGGTGATGATGGTGATGATGGTGATAATGATAATGATGATGATGATAATGATCATGGTGATGATCATGGTGATGGTGATTATGGTGATGATGGTGGTGACAATGATAGTGATGATAGTGATGATGATGATGATGATGATGATGGTGATGATGATGATGATGATGATGGTGATGATGATGATGGGAATTATGGTGATGATGATGATGGGAATGATGGTGATGATGATGACGGGAATGATAGTGATGATGAAGATGATGATGGGAATGATAGTGATGATGATGATGGGAATGATAGTGATGATGATGATGATGATGATGATGATGATGAAGATGGTTTTGATGATGATGGTTTTGATGAACATGACTCAGATGATGATGACTCAGATCCTTCACGCTGGACGGCTCAGTTTCACAGACAAACCCTAAGCGTTAGTATTTGATGCACTTGTGCAGGCTCACCTCGCTCTCGGCGCTCTGCACTCTGGCGGCGGTCAGCGCCACCACGTCCTCCAGCTCGGACAGCTCCGAGTCTGTCGTCCCCCCGTAGCGAGTTTTGGCGCTCTGCTCGAGTCGTCGCAGCTTGGTCTCCAACTGGTAGGACTGACCAGCCGCCATGTACACCTGCACAGGTGACAGGAGAGACACAGCTGAGAGGGTGCTAACACTCTGTGGTGTGTTGTAAAGACACCAGACAGGGAGCAGTGGTGTGTTGTAAAGACGCCAGTCTGGGAGCAGTGGTGTGTTGTACAGACATCAGACTGGGAGCAGTGGTGTGTTGCACAGACACCAGACTGGGAGCAGTGGTGTATTGTAAAGACACCAGACTGGGAGCAGTGGTGTGTTGTAAAGACACCAGACTGGGAGCAGTGGTGTATTGTAAAGACACCAGACTGGGAGCAGTGGTGTGTTGTAAAGACACCAGACTGGGAGCAGTGGTGTATTGTAAAGACACCAGACTGGGAGCAATGGTGTGTTGAACAGATTCTGGGCCCTGTGTGGGACAGACTGGAGACAGCAGGCGGGGGGGTCAAAGCCAGNGATGGTGGTGATGATGATGATGGTGATGATGGTGATGATGGTGATGATGGTGATAATGATAATGATGATGATGATAATGATCATGGTGATGATCATGGTGATGGTGATTATGGTGATGATGGTGGTGACAATGATAGTGATGATAGTGATGATGATGATGATGATGATGATGGTGATGATGATGATGATGATGATGGTGATGATGATGATGGGAATTATGGTGATGATGATGATGGGAATGATGGTGATGATGATGACGGGAATGATAGTGATGATGAAGATGATGATGGGAATGATAGTGATGATGATGATGGGAATGATAGTGATGATGATGATGATGATGATGATGATGA
>NW_024639000.1:0-572 GCF_008729295.1 Plectropomus leopardus
TTTTAATTGATCTAACTATTACTTTTTTTATTACTCAATAAATATAACAACAAATTTACTGAAAATAACATTTTAAAACTTGTCATACACTGCAGGGCATTATTCCCCAACAAAAAATAGCCCAGTCGGTAATCTGGTAATCTGTGTTTTACAGTCTGATATAAAGTCTCTCCAAAATAAAATTAATGCAAGAGCTTGTTCCATTCAAGTAAAAGGAGTGTAGTGCAATCTACATTTAGCAATCCAACAGCAAAATAAATAACAAAATAGTAACTCTTTGTTACAGGAACAAACCTCAAATCTAGCAGTCCAACAAAACATCAGTCATACATCTTACAGTAAATTTAATGCTATTTGAATAACACTAACTTTTCTCTAACATAAATAATTATAACTAGTACATTCTCTCTGCATCAAAATAGTCCAGCCTTAACTGGGCCTTAAGGCATACCGCTGCCTACTGATATGAGTGCTGTTTTATCATATTTATAAGCACATATTCCACTCATTTATGAAGTTTTACAAGCTCCTGCACAGCTGACAGCCCCATCCTGTACATGTTTCAAAATAAA
>NW_024639001.1:0-455 GCF_008729295.1 Plectropomus leopardus
TTTGGTAAAGAACCATGAGCAGATAGGATGAACCATGACCTGACCATTTAGAGCTTTGTAAGTAAGGAAGAGGATTTTAAATTTAATCCTGGATTTTATGGGGAGCCAGAGCAAAGAAGCTAAAACAGGAGAAATATGGTCCCTTTTCTTGGTTCCCGTTAGAACACGAGCAGCAATGTTCTGCAGCAGTTGGAGAGAAAGAGATTTGTTGGGGCAACCAAATAATAGGGAGTTACAGTAATCCAGCCTAGAGGTGACAAATGCATGTACTAATTTTTCAGCAATCTCTTTGGGACAGGATGTCTAATTTTTGCGATGTTACATAAGTGAAAGAAAGCAGTCCTAGAAGTTTGTTTTATATGGGAGGCAAAAGATAGATTTTGATAAAAAAAAAAAAAAAAAAAAACTCTGAGGTTCCTTACAGTTGTGCTAGAGGCCAAGGTAATGCCATCTAG
>NW_024639002.1:0-379 GCF_008729295.1 Plectropomus leopardus
GCCAAAAACCTCATAATTTAGCATGTCAAAAAATGGCCGACAAGGCAATAGTATAGCATGTCGAAAAAAGTCAACTTTTGACCCCTCCTAAAAATGGCTTAAAGCAACATAGAATACCGTGTAGAGACACGTTATAGTATACAAAGTGGGAATAAAGGTCAAAAAAGGCCCAAAACCTCATAATTTAGCATATCAAAAAAATCCCCAAAAAGGCAATAGTATAGTATGTCAAAAAAAGTCAACTTTTGACCCCTCCTAAAAATGGCTTAAAACGACAAAGAAGAGCTTGTAGTGAAGCGTTATAGTATACAAAGTGGGAATAAAGGTCAAAAAAGGCCAAAAACCTGATAATTTAGCATATCAAAAAAATGGCCAGGAA
>NW_024639003.1:0-467 GCF_008729295.1 Plectropomus leopardus
TCTTGGATTTTTGGTCATGTTTTTGACATGCCAAATTATGCTGTTTTAGGCTTTTATTTCAACTTTCTTTGCTATAGCGTGTCTTTGGAGGCTATTCTGAGTTGTTTTAAACTGTTTTCAACAGTTTTTGGGACATGCCAAATTTTGACTTTTTTGCCTTACTATAGTCTTGGATTTTTGGTCATTTTTTTGACATGCAAAATTATGCTTTTTTTGGTTCTTTTTGCAACTTTCTTTGCTATGGCGTGTTTTTGGAGGCTATTCTGAGTTGTTTTAAGCTGTTTTCAACAGTTTTTGGGACATGCTAAATTTGACATTTTTGCCTTACTATAGCCTTGGATTTTTGGTTGTTTTTTCAACATGCCAAATTATGCTGTTTTTGGCTTTTTTTGCAACTTTCTTTGCTATGGCGTGTCTTGGCAGGCTACTCTAAGCTGTTTTAAGCTGTTTTCAACAGTTTTTGGGAC
>NW_024639004.1:0-654 GCF_008729295.1 Plectropomus leopardus
TGCTGTTTTGGGCTGTTTTTGCAACTTTCTTTGCTATGGCGTGTCTCGGCACAGTATTCTAAGCTGTTTTCCGCTGTTTTCAACAGGTTTTGGGATGTGCCAAATTTTGAAATTTTTGCCTTACTATAGCCTTGGATTTTTTGTCACTTTTTCAACATGCCAAATTCTGCTATTTTGGGCTGTTTTTGCAACTTTCCTTGCTATGGCGTATCTCGGCACAGTATTCTAAGCTGTTTTCCGCTGTTTTCAGCAGGTTTTGGGATGTGCCAAATTTTGAAATTTTTGCCTTACTATAGCCTTGGATTTTTTGTCACTTTTTTAACATTCCAAATTCTCCTTTTCTGGTTCTTTTTGCAACTTTCTTTGCTATGGCGTGTCTTGTTAGGATATTGTAAGCAGTTTCCATCTGTTTTAAACAGTTTTTTAGACGTGTCAAATTTTGACATTTTTGCCTTACTATAGCCTTGGATTTTTTGTCACTTTTTTAACATTCCAAATTCTGCTTTTTTTGATTCTTTTTACAACTTTCTTTGCTATGGTGTGTCTCGGCAGACTATTCTTAGCGGTTTCCAGCTGTTTTAAACAGTTTTGGGACATGCCAAATTTTGACATTTTTGCCTTACTATAGCCTTGGATTTTTTGTCATTTTTTCAA
>NW_024639005.1:0-247 GCF_008729295.1 Plectropomus leopardus
GAATGAACGTACATACTAATATGCACAGTTAGTCATAAAAGATTAATTGAGAAAAGTGAACCAGCACTTCTTCAGTGACATTAGTGTCTATACTAAAACTATAGATTTTGTGCTATAGAAATCAGAGAAATCTACAGTAAAAGTCTCAGTTTTAAGCCATGATCATGTTTCACCACCAAAACATGATTCCAAATATTACATTAACATGAAAAACATGTGGAATAATGACAAACTTCACAGTGTTTTT
>NW_024639006.1:0-238 GCF_008729295.1 Plectropomus leopardus
GTTACACTGCAAACCCCCACCCCGACACACACACACACACACACACAGCCAGACAAAGGAGACACAAGCTAATAAACAGCAGGTAATCTAGCAGGCTGAGGTTATTGATATCATTTACAATGTATTAGCCCGTCACCCGTTTGAGTGTGTGTGTGCGTCTGGTTTGTCCCCAGGGGGGCTGAACACACACAGCAGAGCCCCATCTGTTAATTTTGTTGACAGCTATGTGTATGTATGT
>NW_024639007.1:0-269 GCF_008729295.1 Plectropomus leopardus
TTCCTCCTGATTAAAAAAAAAGAAAAAAAAAGGAACAAATGCAGTTGCGAGCCGCGACGTTTCGTTTAAATCACAGACGGGACCACAGACAGTTTCAGGTGCAGGCCGTTCATGTGGGAGGAGCTATTCAGTGGTAATGAGTCAAAGTACAAGAAAAGGTTTCACTGGAAAATGACAGATTTTAACCCTTCGAAATCTAAGCAAATCGGCATGACATCTTTTAAGACATGGAGAAAGAGCAACTTATAAAATTACCCAAAAATTAACAA
>NW_024639008.1:0-433 GCF_008729295.1 Plectropomus leopardus
TTTGTTAACCTGTCAACAGTGTTAAATAATTCACAAGTATTGTTAATATTTTTATTAATGATAGTTAATGCAAAAAACAGCACAATTCTTGGGGGTTTTGAATTTGGCAAGGGTGCATTTTATTGGATATATTTTCACCTTTTCAAGAGGAAGAATGTTTTATTTCTTCTTTCATTTATTTTCTCACTTCACACTTCATTCTTATTTTTTCTCATTTTTTATCTTCAGGACTGCATACATAGAAGCCCCATTATAAAAGGTTTGTAAGTTGTAACTAATGGCTTTATTAATGTTTTTAATGCTTTAAAATTATTTAAAAGTCATTAATGTGGACAACTTCGGATTTTCCAAGTCGTTAAAAATCGTTAAAAAATTACGCTTACTTACTTTTTCTTTTAGCTCCTAAATCCATCAAGGTGGATTATCACAAACA
>NW_024639009.1:0-254 GCF_008729295.1 Plectropomus leopardus
AATGCAGCCGAACAGATGTTATTATACACCGGTGGATGGCCAGATGGCACCTGCAGCATCCACATAATATGAATATTCACTTGAGAACATGGCTTGACGGAACCCTGTATTGTCCACATGACACACAGAAGGACAGTGTCAGTTTGGAACATTGCTTGTAACGATGTAACATAAGGCGTGTGAGGGCGCGCGAGGGCGCCCATAGGGTAACTATGGAAAACCAAGTGGCACACATGATGGAAATCTCCAGCCCA
>NW_024639010.1:0-1448 GCF_008729295.1 Plectropomus leopardus
ACACACACACACACACACACACACTTTTTGCAGCACCCCCCTCATAAATAACTAACAGTCCCTAAGACTGCTGCTCTAATCCTGCTCTGAATTCATCACCTTTAAATAATAAAGATATTTAAAAGTTATTTTATAGGAATAAAAAATAATCGATGGTCGTCTCAAAGAATCTTTGATCTTTAACATTTGACTTGTGGAAAAGTCCCGGAAATGTCTTAATGATGTGTATGAACCCTACCAGACATGACGTCCTCACTATAAAGACATGTCCCCACTGTCCCAGTTCTGTCCAAAACTTGACACCAGTGAGACACGCTCTTTGTTTGTTTGTTTGTTTGTTTTTGCAGCCCGAGTTTTTCCAGGTGTGTCACTCCAAGAAGGACTACGATGAGATCGGCCCCAGCATCTGTCGACACAACCCCGTGTTCGGCATCATGTCCTGATGGCGCCGGTGGCTACGGACGGCTAACCTGTTAGCCTGTTAGCTTGTTAGCCTGCTAGCCCGTTAGCTTGTTAGTTTGCTAGCCCGTTAGCTTGTTAGTTTGCTAGCCCGTTAGCTTGTTAGCCTGCTAGCCCGTTAGCTTGTTAGCCTGCTAGCCCGTTAGCTTGTTAGCCTGCTAGCCCG
The DNA here is from genome assembly GCF_008729295.1 of Plectropomus leopardus. NCBI lineage: Eukaryota > Metazoa > Chordata > Actinopteri > Perciformes > Serranidae > Plectropomus > Plectropomus leopardus. Next base: position 626 of record NW_024639010.1, read on the forward strand.
TTAGCTTGTTAGCTTGCTATTCTGTAAGCCTGCTGGACTGCTGCCAACATGTTAGCCAGCCAGCTAGCCCGTTAGCTGACCTGTCGACCTGCCATCTGCTCGCCACCTAGTCATCAGTCCGTCAGTGTCGTCAGTATTGATCCCACTACGCTACGCTACAGTTAGCAGGCTAGCTCCTCTCATCACCAACTGAACCACAAAAATTAGCACAGTGTCATTGTCGTCAAACTTTCACCATCGATAAGCTGTCTGATGTCAGAAAGACGTGGAGGCGAGCGCAGAAAGTTCCTGGCGTCAGCAGGCTAGTTTAACCCTTTGTGACCTCAGCAGCTCCCCGTGGCCTCTCAGCAGGAGGCTGTTTAACCCTTTATGTTCAGATGTGAGTTCTGGGAAAAGGCAAAAAGCAGCTTGGACAGAAATGTCCTGCAGAGACTGAGCAGATTCAGAGAATTAAACATGAAATTAAATCCATGTTGTGGTGTTGAGGGTTTTTTTCCACCATCAGGACAAAACCTGCCGTCAAACTGGACTCAGCATGGCAGCAGGACGTCACGGCGAGCAGCGTCCCATCATGACGTCTCTCTGAGAGACCTGGGGCCTCATGTACAAAGACTTGCGTGGATTTCCTACTGAAACATGGCGTACGCTCAAATCCAGAAAACGTCTTACGCACAAAAAAATCCTGATGTATGAATCTGGGCGCACGCATGAATCCAAGCACATTCCCTTTGTACATCCCAATCAGCGTGGAATTGAGCGCACATGTTGGAGTACCCGACCACTCCCTGTCCACGCCCCCATTTAAATACGCAAATCATATTTA
>NW_024639011.1:0-220 GCF_008729295.1 Plectropomus leopardus
TCATGACCATAGGTGAGGGTAGGAACGAAGATCGACTGGTAAATCGAGAGCTTAGCCTTTCGGCTCAGCTCCCTCTTCACCACGACAGACCGGTGCAGCGTCCCCATTACTGCAGACGCCGCACCGATCCGCCTGTCGATCTCCCGTTCCATCCTTACCTGACTCGTGAACATGACCCCGAGGTACTTAAACTCCTCCACTTGGGGCAGGACTTCATCCC
>NW_024639012.1:0-401 GCF_008729295.1 Plectropomus leopardus
CACCAATTCTGTCCATAAAAGTTATGAACAGAATCGGTGACAAAGGGCAGCCCTGGCGGAGTCCAACCCTCACCGGAAACGAGTTCGACTTACTGCCGGCAATGCGGACCAAGCTCCGGCACCGGTCATACAGGGCACGGACAGCCCGTATCAGGGAGTCCGAAACCCCATATTCCCGGAGAACCCCCCACGGGATTCCCCGAGGGACACGGTCGAATGCCTTCTCCAAGTCCACAAAGCACATGTGGACTGGTTGGGCAAACTCCCAAGCACCCTCAAGGATCCTGCCAAGGGTCCAGAGCTGGTCCACAGTTCCACGACCGGGGCGAAAACCGCATTGCTCCTCCTGAATCCGGGGTTCGACTATCCGGCTGACCCTCCTCTCTAGTACCCCCGAATAG
>NW_024639013.1:0-447 GCF_008729295.1 Plectropomus leopardus
AACGAAGATCGACTGGTAAATCGAGAGCTTTGCCTTTCGGCTCAGCTCCCTCTTCACCAAGACAGACCGGTGCAGAGTCCGCATTACTGCAGACGCCGCACCGCTCCGCCTGTCGATCTCCCGTTCCATCCTTCCCTCACTCGTGAACAAGACCCCGAGGTACTTAAACTCCTCCACTTCGGGCAGGGCTTCATCCCCGATCCGGAGGGGGCACGCCACCCTTTTCCGGCTGAGAACCATGGTCTCGGATTTGGAGGTGCTGTTTTTCATTCCAGCCGCTTCACACTTGGCTGCGAACCGATCCAGTGAGAGCTGAAGGTCGCGGCCCGATGAAGCCAACAGGACCACATCATCTGCAAAGAGCAGAGACCTAATCCTGAGGTCACCAAACCGGACCCCCTCAACACCCTGGCTGCGCCTAGAAATTCTGTCCATAAAACTTATGAA
>NW_024639014.1:0-574 GCF_008729295.1 Plectropomus leopardus
TGTGTGTGTGTGTGTGTGTGTGTGTGTGTGTGTGCGTGTGTGTTTGGATGCATGTCAGGTTTGATTTACACCTGTGTGAATCAGTGCTTATGTGTTCAGATGCCTGCGTGAATCCTCATCTGTAGTCCAAAATGTCTGAACGGGGTGACCTACAAATGTCCCGCTCCCACATGTGTTACTGTCCGTTCCTGCACATTCAGATGCCTGTGTGAGTGCCTCTCTGTCTGCACACGGACGCATTCAGACGAGCAGCAATGAGCTTGTCGGCACTCTGTCAAACCAAAGATTCGAAGGGAGTCGGAGCCAAATGTTGAGCTGCCTCTGCCAAAGAGGAAATAGCTGAAAATGACATCAATAGCCCAAAAATTAGAGCACAATGGATACCCTTGTCTGGTGCCACACTGCAGAGACATTGGTCATTGTTTCAGTGGACAAAATAAAAAAAATGTGGATGCAGTGGATGATAAAAACTTTATAATACATCTCCGCAACGAGCATCTGAAAATGCTTCTATCACAGTATTCTATCCTATTTAATTATTCTTTAACTAAGTGATACTCAACTTACAGCCCGC
>NW_024639016.1:0-424 GCF_008729295.1 Plectropomus leopardus
CAAAACTGGAGCGTCCGGCGCGACGCGATTTCATTTGAGGCGCGATGAAATAATTTTTATCACGTTTGGTGGGTACGCACGGTTAGAGATAGGGTGAGGAGCTCGGTCATCCGGGGGGAGCTCGGAGTAGAGCCGCTGCTCCTCCGCATTGAGACGAGCCAGATGAGGTGGCTCGGGCATCTAATTAGGATGCCTCCAGGAGGCCTCCCTGGTGAGGTGTTCAGGGCACGTCCCACCGGTAGGAGGCCCCGGGGAAGACCCAGGACACGCTGGAGAGACTATGTCTCTCAGCTGGCCTGGGAACGCCTCGGGGTCCCCCGGGAAGAGCTGGATGAAGTGGCTGGGGAGAGGGAAGTCTGGGATTCCCTGCTTAGGCTGTTCCCCCCGTGACCCGACCCCGGAGAAGCGGAAGAAAATGGATGGA
>NW_024639017.1:0-414 GCF_008729295.1 Plectropomus leopardus
AGGAGGCCCCGGGGAAGACCCAGGAAACGCTGGAGAGACTATGTCTCTCAGCTGGCCTGGGAACGCCTCGGGGTCCCCCGGGAAGAGCTGGATGAAGTGGCTGGGGAGAGGAAAGTCTGGGTTTCCCTGCTTAGGCTGCTGCACCCGCAACCAGACCCCGGATAAGCGGAGGAAAATGGTTGGATGGATGGATGGATGGACTATGAGCAGATTTTCACTTTGCATGTCTCTTAGTGAAAAGGGCCTGTTTCCAGCATCCCCGCGCTGAATAAGCGCCAAAAGCGGATTTCTAACAGCGTCTTTCATCCAAGCTGCCACTCTTCTCCAGAGTGACTGAGAAACAGGTCTCTATGCAGGAAGAGTGTGAAAATGGTTTAATATGATGGACAAGGTGGTTTTTGGTCAATACATTAT
>NW_024639018.1:0-373 GCF_008729295.1 Plectropomus leopardus
CGAGTTGAAATAATTGAACTTTTGCGGCGTCGTCGCGTGAAGACACGTCGCGACAGCCTATCAGCGTTGAGATCGTCATCGACGTGCTGACGTATGGACGTCCTGGTGTTCCCTCGCAAAATCTAATCAAACCGCCAGAAACAATGGAGGAGCAGCTTATCGTCGCCGTCACCGCTCACCCAGAGCTGTACGACAGTTCCTGTCCCTTGTTGCAGGAGACGGTGGAACCCGCCGAACTCACGCCGCCTCCGTAGGGTAGCATGCACCCAGAACCGACGTCGGCGCCTAGCCCGCAGACGACGCTGGGAACTTCTCCAGAGCAGGTGCAGTGCCGCGATCATCAACGAGAGAATGAAATGGCGGAAGAAATGTT
>NW_024639019.1:0-438 GCF_008729295.1 Plectropomus leopardus
ACCCTCACCTATGGTCATGAGCTTTGGGTAGTGACCGAAAGAACAAGATCGCTGGTACAAGCGGCCGAAATGAGTTTCCTCCGTAGGGTGGCTGGGCTCTCCCTTACGGTGCGTACCCACTACACGCGATTAAAAATGATCGCGCCTCAAGATTACATACAAAGTCAATGCAAAGACGTGGTTTGACGCCTCATTTTGCCGGGCGACGCGATGGATGCGAAATTCGCGGCGCGTTGGACGCGAAATTCGCTTCGCGTCCAACGCCTCGCGTCCAACGCTCGAGTTGAAATAATTGAACTTTTGCGGCGTCGTCGCGTGAAGACGCGCCGCGACAGCCTATCAGCGTTGAGATCGTCATCGACGTGCTGACGTATGGACGTCCTGGTGTTCTCTCGCAAAATCTAATCAAACCGCCAGAAACAATGGAGGAGCAGCTTA
>NW_024639020.1:0-242 GCF_008729295.1 Plectropomus leopardus
TCATGACCATAGGTGAGGGTAGGAACGAAGATCGACTGGTAAATCAAGAGCTTTGCCTTTCGGCTCAGCTCCCTCTTCACCACGACAGACCGGAGCAGCGCCCGCATTACTGCAGACACCGCACCGATCCGCCTGTCGATCTCCCGTTCCTTCCTTCCCTCACTCGTGAACAAGACCCCGACGTACTTAAACTCATCCACTTGGGGCAGGACTTCATCCCCGATCCGGAGGGGGCACGCCAC
>NW_024639021.1:0-3230 GCF_008729295.1 Plectropomus leopardus
GATGGCTTCCAGAAGTATGTAGTTTTCTTGATATTTTCCCTAAGATATTTGACAATTTTTTTCATCAGCTTTTCCTTTTGCATTTTGCAGGACACTTTATGCTAAGTTGCTGATTGTCTTTTTTCTCATGTTTTTCAAAGAAATTAAACCAAATTTGCTCATGTATGAAGGGTTTAGATGCTTCTGGAAGCCATCTAAAAGAAGAATAAGAAATCTAATTTTGATCTTTGATCTAAAGGGCTTAACTAATGACAATAAAATTCATATTTATCATTTACATAACAGAAGCCATAACTTTATGGACAGATAAAGTAGGTAAAGTTATTTCTTTATTGTGTGAATGTGGTTTTGAGGACTCAAAGGTTTATTTAACACAAGCAGTTAATGTGATGGAATCTGCTGTTATTACTGTAACCTCCCTCCTGTGTGAGTACAGAGAGATGACGCTCGTGAGGAGAAGCCGCATGAACATGATTCACAGCTTTAGATACCATCAGAGCTGAGCCTTTAATGATGAAATGATGAGTCGATCAGTCTGTGTGACGGCCCGCTGACAGCCGAGATCACACATCAGAAACACAGCACACTTCATCCCGCGTAACCACTCACTGCTGGAACTTTATCTACCTGCTTCCTGCTGCACATTTCCATTAGAGTCAACACTGATTCATCAATCAAATTAAAATGTTCAAAACTGAACCTTTCCACTCCCCCCTTGCTAATAAAACTGTCAAATTCCTTTGTAGCCTGAAGCAGTTTTAAAATTTCCTCCTACTTTTAATACAATTTATAAAAATATATAACAGATTTTTATCTCGCAAGATGTTTGACAAGAAGCAAAGTCACACCACAGTTTACAAGCTGATGCTGTGTGTACATTTTAGGGGTCGACAGATTATCGGCCTGGCCTATTATTGGGTCCGATAATTTGGCATTTCGCCGATTATCTGTATCAGCATTTTATTTTATTGATCACTGATAAAATTGATTAATTAAAAAGTGCACACAAAGTGTCAGCATGGTAGGAATTTATACTTTGTAAATCCTCAGGGAGCTGTTTTTATTTATTCACTTTTTATTTAAATTTTCACCGAAACCCAATTTTCACTGAAAAAAAAATAGTGAGAGTATAAAAAAAATAGTGAGAGTGTACAAGCATTGGAGTGAAGTGAGAGGATGGACATTTCTTTATGTCTGTGTGTTTCAGCACAGAGCTGGAGTCTGATTATGGTTAGCTTAGCTCGGCATAGAAGCTGAAAGCAGGGGCAACAGACAGTTTGGCTCTGTCCAAAGTTAAAAAATACACTTAACAACACCTTTTAGGGATGGGGTATAAAAATAGATCCACATAAGAACCCTCTAAAATGTTTATCATTTAGAAAAGTCTTAATAATTTTGAGACCGTCTGTCGGATAGCCTTACTGTTTTCGCTAGTGAAAGCTGTCGGCTGTGCCGTTCAGAGGGATGACTCAGATGCATTGTAGCTCTTTTAAAAGCCTCAGTATTCAGCCTGGAAATTCGGGTGTTTTTACGTGACCTTGTTCAATAAATCCATAACGATAGTTACGAAATTGGGTGTCTTCCGTCCATATTCTATCCATATTTCGATGATAAAAGTACATTAGCATTGATGCTAAACGCCATATTGGTTTCCCATGGTTTCTTTGGAGAGAGGTCAGAGGTTTGTTTTGGTCTTGTCCACCAGTCGGAAGACGATCCGACGCTTTGTATCCGCTTACGTATGACACATGTCATCTGAAGCAAACTGCACTGTGATTGGTCTAATCCTGCTGTATCTATCGCTCTGTGTTATTGGCAGTGCCTCCTGCATTAGAATAAACGCTGGTAGCTCCGAAAATAATAATAAAAAGAATAATAATGAGACAAGGGTAAATCAGGAGACAGTGTAACAAGCAGCAGGGCCCTATATGGGTGTAAACTGACTGACTGCAGGCAGAGCAGCAGGAGAATCAGGGCCCTCTCTGAAGTGTCAGGAGTGTGATGTGGCCCTCTGCAGCAGCACAGAGAGGAGCTACTTTGCAGAATGGGATAGATAATGGGATACACAAACAACTGCAAAAAAAACTTCCATTTTTTGAACTATAATAATTACAATGTTTATTTTTTTCATTTTCTGATTCCCAACACTTGGGAGAAAGGTTTTCTACAGCAAAAAAGCTTGTACATAATAAAACCTCCATCATTTCACACATACTTTTCTTTCATAACATAATATGCCACTAGCAAAACAGACCTGAGTAGATCCTGAAATTACACCTCCTATATTTTGAATTGAGAATCAATTCTGAATCGAATTGTGACACCAAAAATCGAAATCGAAATCGAATCGAATCGTGAGATACTGAAAGATTCACACCTCTAACACTTTTAGCATTTAGCTCAAAGCAATACTACTGCAGCCTCACTTAGCTTCTAGCTCTTAGTCTTGTTTCTTACAGGTTTGTTTGCAGCCCTGTAGAACTGCTGATGATACCACAGCAGCAGTGAATGCAGCATTTACATTCATATTATTCTGATTGCTATGTGGATGATGTGTTTGTGTGTGTGTGTGTTGATGCTGTGTGTGTGGATGATGTTTGTGTTGATAATGTGTATGTATATGTAGGTGCTGTGTGTGTTGTTGCTGTGATTGTGGATGTGTGTGTTGTTACTGTATATGTAGGTGCTGTGTGTGTTGTTGCTGTGATTGTGGATGTGTGTGTTGTTGATGTTTGTGTGGATGATTTGTGCTTTTATTGTGCGTGTGTGTGTGTGTGTGTGGATATACAGTATTTGTTGTTGTGGTTTGTGTGGTTTGTGTTATGGCTGTGTGTAATTGTTGCTGTGTGTGTTGATGTTATGTGTGTGGATGTGTGTGTTGCTGATGTGTGTGTGTGGATGATGTTTGTGTTGATGCTCTGTGTGTGTGTGTGTGTGTGTGTGTGTTTGTGTGTGTGTGTATATGTGTTATTGCGGTTTTGTTGTGGCTGTGTGTATTTTTTGCTGTGTGTGTGGATGTGTGTGTTGTTGATGTGTGTGTTGATGCTATGTGTGTGTGGATGTGTGTAGATACTTTGTGTGTGTGTTAATGCTGTGTTTGTGCATGTGTGTGTGTGTATATGTGTTATTGCAGATTGTGTTGTGGCTGTGTGTAATTTTTGCTGTGTTGATGTGTGTGTTAATGCTATGTGTGTAGATACTTTGTGTGTGTGTTAATGCTGTGTTTGTGC
>NW_024639022.1:0-808 GCF_008729295.1 Plectropomus leopardus
TGACAGAGTGTTCGCACTGCACAGAGTTGCATGACAAGCTGCGACCGCACACAAACACACACACACACGCACACACACAGCTTCCTGCCTTGTCAGAACAGGAAAAAACAGCGAGGTCATGTGACCTGTGTTCAGTGACAGCTGTGAGGTGCAGGTAACCGTGGTAACCGCGGTAACCGTTACAGGTGTGGGATGAGACACATGCAGCGCAGCGACCAATGAGAACACAGACTCGTACGTTTGGAGTCGAGGGGTTTTATTGACGATTGATTGATAGACACAGTAAACATGGCTGATAGGAAGTGACATCACTTCTTCTTTGCCGCAGACTTGGTCAACTTCGTCGCGGCATCGATCTTCTCCACCGACTTGATCACGCCGACCGCCACCGTCTGCTTCATGTCGCGGACCGCAAACCGACCTGTCGGAGAGAAGTGAGCTGTTATGACATCATCGTTGTCATGTGATCATGTTGTGAAATCAAATGTGAAAAGTGCAGATAAATCGACGTTCGGGATTTAGTGACGTTTACGTGTCGTCTTTGATGGTTTATCGATAAATCTTTGAAAGATGAAATCACGATGCTGCGATCAGCACAGATTTAACCCCTCGAGCTCTGAGCTGCACAGCGCCACTGTTTCTTTCCAAAACACGAATTAAGGAATAGAGCAGCTCGCTTAGAAATGTCCCACAAACTGCAAATTACTACAAAATATATTTCAATAAAAGCTGAGAGAAAATGTCTGCAGAAAAAGAAAAAGCTATATTCTATATTTCTATTTAATTAAAATTTGGTTATCACACTGCT
>NW_024639022.1:832-1252 GCF_008729295.1 Plectropomus leopardus
ACTCAGTGTGTGTGTGTGTGTGTGTGTGTGTGTGTGTGTGTGTGACGACATCGAAACAGGAATCAGCCACATTGCGTGACAGAGTGTTCGCACTGCACAGAGTTGCATGACAAGCTGCGACCGCACACAAACACACACACACACGCACACACACAGCTTCCTGCCTTGTCAGAACAGGAAAAAACAGCGAGGTCATGTGACCTGTGTTCAGTGACAGCTGTGAGGTGCAGGTAACCGTGGTAACCGCGGTAACCGTTACAGGTGTGGGATGAGACACATGCAGCGCAGCGACCAATGAGAACACAGACTCGTACGTTTGGAGTCGAGGGGTTTTATTGACGATTGATTGATAGACACAGTAAACATGGCTGATAGGAAGTGACATCACTTCTTCTTTGCCGCAGACTTGGTCAACTTCGT
>NW_024639023.1:0-407 GCF_008729295.1 Plectropomus leopardus
CCGCATTGAGAAGAGCCAGATGAGGTGGCTTGGGCATCTAATTAGGATGCCTCCAGGACGCCTCCCTGGTGAGGTGTTCAGGGCACGTCCCACCTGTAGGAGGCCCCGGGGAAGACCCAGGACATGCTGGAGAGACTACGTCTCACAGCTGGCCTGGGACGCCTCTGGGTCCCCCGGGAAGAGCTGGACGAAGTGGCCGGGGAGAGGGAAGTCTGGGTTTCCCTGCTTAGGCTGCTGCCCCCGCGACCCGACCCCGGATAAGCGGAAGAAAATGGATGGATGGATGGATAATTTTAAATATATTTGAGAGAATTATAAAAATGATTTCTGGACATTTTGCGTTGTTTTTTGATCATGTCTTGTATATATATATACACACACACACACACACACACACACACACACAC
>NW_024639024.1:0-319 GCF_008729295.1 Plectropomus leopardus
TCCTCCGTAGGGTGGCTGGGCTCTCCCTTACGGAGGAAACTCATTTCGGCCGCTTGTACCCGCGATCTTGTTCTTTCGGTCACTACCCAAAGCTCATGACCATAGGTGAGGGTAGGAACGAAGATCGACTGGTAAATCAAGAGCTTTGCCTTTCGGCTCAGCTCCCTCTTCACCACGACAGACCGGTGCAACGCCCGCATTACTGCAGACGCCGCACCGATCCGCCTGTCGATCTCCCGTTCCTTCCTTCCCTCACTCGTGAACAAGACCCCGACGTACTTAAACTCCTCCACTTGGGGCAGGACTTCATCCCCGCTCC
>NW_024639025.1:0-377 GCF_008729295.1 Plectropomus leopardus
TCCTCCACTTGGGGCAGGATTTCGTCCCCAATCTGGAGGGGGCACTCCACCCTTTTCTGAACCATGACCTCAGATTTGGAGGTGCTGATTCTCATCGCTGATTCATACTCGGCTGCGAACGGATCCAGTGAGAGCTGAAGGTCACGGCCTGATGAAGCCAACAGGACCACATCATCTGCAAAAAGCAGCGACCCAATGCTGAGGTCACCAAACCGGACCCCCTCAACACCCTGGCTGCGCCTAGAAATTCTGTCCATAAAAGTTGTGAAGTTTGGCCTACCGGTACCTGTCTGCTGCCTCGGGAGTCCCACAGGCCAAGAAGGCCCGATAGGACTCCTTCTTCAGCTTGACGGCACCCCTCACTGCCGGGGTCCACC
>NW_024639026.1:0-200 GCF_008729295.1 Plectropomus leopardus
ATGCAAAGTGAAAATCTGCTCATAGTCCATCCATCCATCCACCCATCCATTTTCCTCCGCTTATCCGGGGTCTGGTTGCGGGTGCAGCAGCCTAAGCAGGGAAACCCAGACTTTCCTCCCCCCAGCCACTTCATCCAGCCCTTCCCGGGGGACCCCGAGGCGTTCCCAGGCCAGCTGAGAGACATAGTCTCTCCAGCGAG
>NW_024639027.1:0-232 GCF_008729295.1 Plectropomus leopardus
TCTTACTTCTTCTACACTGTTGAAAGGACAATTGGGACCACTTACCAACGTAAATACAGTAAGATTGTTATTCACGCTGGCGGCAATGACACCCGGTTACGTCAATCGGAGGTCACTAAAATTAACATAGAGTCGGTGTGTGAGTACGCCAAGACGATGTCGGACACCGTAATCTTCTCTGGACCCCTCCCCAATGTGACCAGTGCTGACATGCGGCTAAACATGTCATCAC
>NW_024639028.1:0-202 GCF_008729295.1 Plectropomus leopardus
ATGCAAAGTGAAAATCTGCTCATAGTCCATCCATCCATCCATCCATTTTCCTCCGCTTATCCGGGGTCTGGTTGCGGGTGCAGCAGCCTAAGCAGGGAAACCCAGACTTTCCTCTCCCCAGCCACTTCATACAGCTCTTCCCGGGGGACCCCGAGGCGTTCCCAGGCCAGCTGAGAGACATAGTCTCCCCAGCGTGTCCTGG
>NW_024639029.1:0-206 GCF_008729295.1 Plectropomus leopardus
GCAGACCCAAACGCATAGTGACGGTCTGCTGGGAACGTCTGGCAGAGTGTCCCGCCAGAAGGAGCTTCAACTCCCACCCCCGGAAGAGCTTCAACCATGTCCCGGGGTAGGCTGGGGACAATGAGTCCTAGTGGGCCGTGCTCCGTGCCTCTATTGCTGAGGCGGCCGACCGCTGCTGTGGCCGTAAGGTGGTTGGTGTCTGACGG
>NW_024639030.1:0-202 GCF_008729295.1 Plectropomus leopardus
ATGTCCCGGGGGAGGCTGGGGACATTGAGTCCAAGTGGGCCGTGTTCGGTGCCTCCATTGCTGAGGCGGCCGACCGCTGCTGTGGCCGTAAGGTGGTTGGTGCCTGACGGAGCGGCAACACCCGAACCCGCTGGTGGACACCGGCGGTAAGGGGTGCCGTCAAGCTGAAGAAGGAGTCCTATCGGGCCTTCTTGGCCTGTGG
>NW_024639031.1:0-226 GCF_008729295.1 Plectropomus leopardus
ACCAGACCCCGGATAAGCGGAGGAAAATGGATGGATGGATGGATGGAAGGACTATGAGCAGATTTTCACTTTGCATGTCTCTTAGTGAAAAGGGCCTGTTTCCAGCATCCCCGCGCTGAATAAGCGCCAAAAGCGGATTTCTAACAGCGTCTTTCATTCAAGCTGCCACTCTTCTCCACAGTGACTGAGAAACAGGTCTCTATGCAGGAAGAGTGTGAAAATGATT
>NW_024639032.1:0-212 GCF_008729295.1 Plectropomus leopardus
GAGTCTCCCGTCAGAAGGAACTTCAACTCCCACCTCCGGAAGAGCTTGGACCATGTCCCGGGGGAGGCTGGGGACATTGAGTCCAAGTGGGCCGTGTTCCGTGCCCCCACTGCTGAGGCGGCCGACCGCTGCTGTGGCCGTAAGGTGGTTGGTGCCTGTCGGGGCGGCAACACCCGAACCCGCTGGTGGACACCGGCGGTAAGGGGTGCCGC
>NW_024639033.1:0-2719 GCF_008729295.1 Plectropomus leopardus
AGAAACACCTGTGAGCATGAGTCAGCGTTCACTGTCTCCAACATTGGGAGAGTTTGGCTCGTCTCTGAGACAAAGCCGTGTCTGAGACAAAGTTGTCTCAGAGACAAAGCCTTGTCTGAGACAAAGTTGTCTCAGAGACAAAGCCTTGTCTGAGACAAAGTAAGACAAACTTGTCTCTGAGACAAAGCCGTCTTTCAGGTCAGGCTGTGGATGTTTCCAGCTGCTGTAATACAGAAAGGTGAAACACAGAGGACGGAAACCTTTTTATTATTGATCGTGGTGAGGGTCGATCTTTAAAATGGAAATGTAGTATTGAGAGTATCGATATTTTGGCATTGATCTGCCCATTTCTGCTGTGAACTGCGTACGCTGTGCACGTGTTGACCGTCCACAGCGAACATCGACAGGCTGAACGCTTCACTCTGCATTCACCACCAGAGATGTAATGTCGCCAAGCAGTGATACTTTGTTACAGTACTGAAGTACTTTTAAGGGGTATCTGTACCTTTAAGTGAGATTTTATCAGAGCTGTCAGTCGAATCAAATATTTCATCGTAATTCTGGTTTTCCTCTGGTTGATTTAGGAGGAAAAATCAGCTCTGGGCTTCGGCCTTTTCTTCTTCTCTTCATCGGTTATTGGGTGAAAATTTTGTGTTTCTCCTGATGCTGGAACCAAAATCAAATCATTCATTTGTTCATTCAATAATTCATTGTCCCGTTGAAGATGATGCGGTGGCGGTGTGGAGCAGTGTTGTCATGGTGACGGGCTGAGATTTTGGCAGTCAGCAGTGGAGAAAGAAGGCGCCGGCACCAAAGCGAGCTGAGCTGATCGAACGCGGCGCCGGTCTCCAGAGGAAATGTCTGTCAAAAGCTGCTCAGAAATAAACAGTGTCAGTTCGTAGAGACGTCTGAACCGAAGCCGCGAGCTTTTGTCCCGGTTATAGTCTGAAGAAGGCAGCGGCTCCTTCAGCAGTTCGAATGTTCCCACAGCAGGAGTCAGATTTCTCTCAGCTGCAGCATTCTTACTCTTCATGGAGCACAGACGGCCGTTGTGCTTGAATTTGGCAGAAACGAGTGTAACGGTGTGTGGATCAAAGTGTGTGTGTTCAGCCTGTCTGAAGACAGAGAGCGGCGCAGAGACAACAACAAAGAGCCGAAGGAGAAAACGGAGTGAAGGAGGGAGGAATGGGAGAGAAGAATGTGAGAGAGCGGCCCGAGAGGACGCAGAGGTGAAAACAGAGAAGGGCGGGTTGATGGAAGCCGACTAATCTGCAGGATTAGTGAGAGAGAGACTGAGCGGGTAGATTTAGCTCTGCAGCCATCAGCTGAAGGATCCGTGAGCTCCGTTAGTCTCAGTGACGCGCCGACGGCCGCCGCTCGACGCCTCTCTCGTGTCTAAAGGACAGAGCTGAAGGATTTGAAGAATCCTTTCTGCCTTTTCGGTTCAGCTCTTGTTTCCTGGCACATCTCTGTCGCACTCTCAGGAAAGGTTTGCTTTGGCCTTCGCCTGTCTGTCCCGCAGCTGTCCATCCAGCAGCTGTCCGTCCAGCAGCTGTCCATCCAGCAGCTGTCCGTCCAGCAGCTGTCCGTCCAGCAGCTGTCCTGCCCTGGCTGATGGACTAAATGTTGATCCAGAGAGAAGCTGAATTTGGTGGATGGCTGATCTCAGTGTGATGTAAAGGTGAAGAGCTCACATCATATAAACAGGGCTGGACTCAGAGACACTGTGACGTCCCTCATGAGTTTGTGGACTCCTGTTGTGGAGCCCTGAGTTTGGTATTTTGGCCGTCACCATCTTGGGGATCCTCTGTCCTGATTGGCTGGTTGCAGCAGCAGCACCTTGTCACCCCCTGCAGGTCATTAGAAAGAATGCCTCCCTCCACATTTGTACCGCCGCGTGGTCGCCGATTTCAGCGACAGACACTGACGCAGAAAAAGGCTCCCGTCATGGCAGTATGATCTGCCACCAGGCTGCATTAAACGTGGCCCGTTATCCCAGGTCACACCAGGAGCTGGTCCCTGTAGGCCGAGAGGTCCAACAGACCCCGGACTTTCACCCGGTGCCTGCTGTTTGCTTCCCCTGTGAATGTTGAGCCAAACCATGATGTGTTTTCTAAAGCTAACCATGAGCTCTTTTTGACTAAATGTGCTTTTGTTACACAAAAAAATAACATTATTACGAGGCATTTTACCATCTAACAATCAAAACAGCGAGAAAATTGAAGTGTTTTTAAGACAAATTGCATGTTAGAGGCATAAACTGACTTCATCATGAACGAATTTAAGGCAGTGTCAATTATTTCTTACAGTTTGTAAACTGAACGATTAAAGAGGGAAGGATAGTTTGTCATGTTTCATCGTGCTGTCGCTGAGCTGCTGGTGAAAGTGCTCCTGAACACAAACACAGTCCTGATGAGCAGAGCGCTTTTTAAAAAAAGAGCTCAGCTGCCAACGTGTGTGTTGGCTCATGTTTTGTTCTGCTGACCTCGTTTTAACGAGCAGACGTTTCATCAAAACTCTGAATGATGAATGTGAGAAAACTCACAATCTGCTTTTGATTATCAATATTTTCTCTCCTTCAGTAAAACTGTGTGTAATTATAAAATATAAAGAGACAAAACAGCCCTCTACTGACACACACACACACACACACACACACACACACACACACACACACTAACACTCAAATACACACACACACACACACACACACACACAC
>NW_024639034.1:0-226 GCF_008729295.1 Plectropomus leopardus
CGCCGCATTCCGCTTGGCCTGTCGGTACCTGTCTGCTGCCTCCGGAGTCCCACAGGCCAAGAAGGCCCGATAGGACTCCTTCTTCAGCTTGACGGCACCCCCTACCGCCGGGGTCCACCAGCGGGTTCGGGTGTTGCCGCCCCGACAGACACCAACCACCTTACGGCCACAGCAGCGGGCGGCCGCCTCAGCAATAGAGGCACGGAACACGGCCCACTAGGACTCA
>NW_024639035.1:0-370 GCF_008729295.1 Plectropomus leopardus
GTCGGCCGCCTCAGCAATAGAGGCACGGAACACGGCCCACTAGGACTAATTGTCCCCAGCCTACCCCGGGACATGGTTGAAGCTCTTCCGGAGGTGGGAGTTGAAGCTCCTTCTGACGGGACACTCTGCCAGACGTTCCCAGCAGACCGTCACTATGCGTTTGGGTCTGCCAGGTCTGAACGGCGTCCTCCCCCACCATTGGAGCCAACTCACCACCAGGTGGTGATCGGTTGACAGCTCCACCCCTCTCTTCACCCGAGTGTCCAAGACATACGGCCGCAAGTCCAACGATACGACTACAAAGTTGATCATTGAACTGCGGCCTAGGGTGTCCTGATGCCAAGTGCGCATATGGACACCCTTATGCTTG
>NW_024639036.1:0-233 GCF_008729295.1 Plectropomus leopardus
AGCATAAGGGTGTCCATATGCGCACTTGGCATCAGGACACCCTAGGCAGCAGTTCAATGATCAACTTTGTAGTCGTATCGTTGGACTTGCGGCCGTATGTCTTGGACACTCGGGTGAAGAGAGGGGCGGAGCTGTCAAGCGATCACCACCTGGTGGTGAGTTGGCTCCGATGGTGGGGGAGGACGCCGGTCAGTCCTGGCAGACCCAAACGCATTGTGAGGGTCTGCTGGGAA
>NW_024639037.1:0-664 GCF_008729295.1 Plectropomus leopardus
TTTTGCCAGATGGCAGCAGGGTAAACAGACTGTGGTTGGGATGGCTGGTGTCTTTCAGTATCCTTTGGGCTCTGTGCAGACACCTCACTTCACCGAGGTCATTGATGCTCTGTAGATGGGAACCAGTGATGTTCTGGGCAGTTTTAATCACCCGCTGTAGAGCCTTCCTGTCCTGGGCCATGCATGAACCATGCCGGTTCGAGATGTTTCCAGTCAGTATGCTTTCTATTGCTCCTCTGTAGAAGTTAGCTAGGATCCTGCTCTGGAATTTAGCCTTCCTAAGTTTCCGTAGGAAGTAGAGCCTTTTCTGTGTTTTTTTAACCTGGGTGGTGATGTGTGATGACCAAGATAGGTTCTCAGTGATAGTAATTCCAAGGAACCTATAACTGTTAACCTGCTCCACCTCAGCTCTACTGATGTAGACAGGGGTGTGTGTCTTTATCTCCTTTCTAAATTCAACAATCAGCTCCTTGATTTTACCGACATTGAGCAGTAGGTTGTTCTCTGTGCACCACTCTGCAAGACTGTCAATTTCCGCCTGGTATGAACTCTCATCATTGTTTGTAATACGGCCAATGATGGTGGTGTCGTCTACATACTTCACAGTAGAGTTCCCATGATGTCTGGGAGTGCAGTCATGGGTGTACAGTGTGAACAGGAGGGG
>NW_024639038.1:0-381 GCF_008729295.1 Plectropomus leopardus
CTTTCCCTTTCTTTCTGAACTGGACATCTGATGGTTTCTTTGGTCTTTTGTCCATGATACACCCTTGACTCAATTTAACATCATCACCTTTTCCCTCCGTCAAACGCCCATGTGGTGATGTTCAGCATATTCCAACATGCTCTTATGTTGAAAGGACTGCAACAGGAAGTAGTTGTGAGCGGAAGCTCTGTATTGCGTATTGAGAGTTATACAGACGCTTGACGGATTTAATGCGGTCAGACATGAAAGTGAGTTCCAGTAAAATTCCGACAGTTGTGGCAGTTTTTACATTTTCACATAGCGCAATAAATGTAAAAGTATCTATGTTAATTTTATGAATGAAATACAATTTATTTGGAAGCAGCTGGGATCATAACAGGT
>NW_024639039.1:0-425 GCF_008729295.1 Plectropomus leopardus
CCATAACTTTAGCTATTGATTGACTTATGGCGGTGGCTCGCAGTGTTGAATAGTAGATACGGTTTGGGCTTAGTTTACAATATAACACTGCTTCCACTTCTATTGCATTAACCGTAATACGCCTGTTTAATGTATTAATTGTGATATACACCAGGGCAGCTGGTTTAATTGGAATGCCCAGTCATACAACAGTATTGGAAGCAGACAAAAATAACTTTTTCCACTGCCCAAAAAAATTGAGCTTTCACTAGTTTTGCCCTAAACTGTATTTTCGGGGGTTTCCCATTTAACGATGAAGGTTACAATACAAATAAAAAGATGTTTATATACATATATGTATGAGTTAACTGTAAGCTAAACATTAAATTGTTCTGTCTGGCGTGGAAATCAATAATATGGGCTTATTCTTTCAATTTCTGTAGTCA
>NW_024639040.1:0-472 GCF_008729295.1 Plectropomus leopardus
GTGTGTGTGTGTGTGTGAGCAGTGACACGTTGAAGAGGCCCTAAAGAGGCAGGAAAGAAGTGACTAAACAGGTGACACACACACACACACACACACACACACAGGAATGTTCCCATTATAACTATGCTGACAATAGGTGCAAGGAGATACAGAGGTGAAATGTGTCTGTGTGTGTGTGTGTGTGTGTGTCACTGCTGTGCTATATGTATAGAAACTTAAACCTGTTTGGGGTGTTTTCGCGGGAAACACCCCCCTACTCTGCCCACACCTGGAAGGACTTATAAAAACGAGAAAAATCAGAGGTCTGCGTCCCTGCTGTGAATTCAGTTTGCAGCTTTTTAACATCTGGCTGCACACATCTACATGCAGCTGTTTTTCTCCTATCAATCAATAAATAAATAAGTATGTTTTTGTTTTTATTTCCATTTTTTTTATTGAAACACAATTAAAATATTTGATTTTTTTTAAACAC
>NW_024639041.1:0-550 GCF_008729295.1 Plectropomus leopardus
ATGATCGACTTTGTAGTCGTATCGTTGGACTTGCGGCCATATGTCTTGGACACTCGGGTGAAGAGAGGGGCGGAGCTGTCAATCGAACACCACCTGGTGGTGAGTTGGCTCCGATGGTGGGGGAGAATGCCGGTCAGACCTGGCAGACCCAAATGCATTGTGAGGGTCTGCTGGGAATGTCTGGCAGAGTCTCCCGTCAGAAGGAGCTTCAACTCCCGCCTCCGGGAGAGCTTCGACCATGTCCCGGGGGAAGCTGGGGACATTGAGTCCGAGTGGGCCGTGTTCCGTGTCTCCATTGCTGAGGCGGCCGACCGGTGCTGTGGCCGTAAGGTGGTCGGTGCCTGTCGGGGCGGCAACACCCGAACCCACTGGTGGACACCGGCGGTAAGGGGTGCCGTCAAGCTGAAGAAGGAGTCCTATCGGGCCTTCTTGGCCTGTGGGACTCCGGAGGCAGCAGACAGGTACCGACAGGCCAAGCGGAGTGCGGTGGCGGCGGTCACCGAGGCGAAAACCTGGGCGTGGGAGGAGTTCGGCGAGGCCATGGAAAACG
>NW_024639042.1:0-381 GCF_008729295.1 Plectropomus leopardus
GGAATTCGGACATTTCTCCAGACATAAAATGAACACGCATCGGACCCACGGGACTCTACCGCGTGAACGCGCATGTAACTCTAAGAGTTTCTGACACAGCACAGGCTTCGTACCGGCCGTAGTAATGGATGTTTTTTGCAGTAATTCATCAGTTTTTAATCACAATTCATCATTTTTACCATTTTACAACACATCCATACGCTGTTGGCTGTAAAGCCTGTAATATGGACGTCTTACCGTGTCTGTATCAGAGACTGTATATACAGTCTACAGTCAGTATTCAAACTACCGGTTATCAGTGAGCAGCACGGAGCACTAGTGACAGTTACTGAAAGTAGTATTTTTTAAAGTTGAGCTATGCAATAAAACACGGGGCAATAT
>NW_024639043.1:0-271 GCF_008729295.1 Plectropomus leopardus
TGCTGTTCTTTAGGAGAGACTGGAAGGGAACTCAAAATATGTAGCAACACACCACAAACAGCTGCATGTTGGGCCATCCTCTGACAGACCAGCACCGACTATGACGCGGAAGCAGCAAAGTTAGCCTACATTTCAATAATCTCATGTTGTTGTTTGTTGTTTGATTGTTGTTGTTTTTTAAAATAAAGCTTTACTATTTTCAATATGTTCCTGGCAAATATGTCTTTTTTCTCAACTGATATTGTGACAGGTGTAGTCTTCAGTAACTGTA
>NW_024639044.1:0-3246 GCF_008729295.1 Plectropomus leopardus
TACTATTATTATTATTATTATGATTATTCTTCTTATTATTTATTAATTTACAAATTTTCACTTTGGCAAAAAAGCAGCTATTCAAAAAGGTATTTATGGTACAAAACAATAAAGATGTTTTTTTTTAAGTGTAGCTTTATCAACTTGTAATCAAACTTTACAAAAAAAAATGTCTTAGTGTTTTAGGTCAATTTCACATGTCGTGGGAAATAATAACTTTGTTTTCCTGTGCTGTAAAATATGAGTAAATGTGAGATCACGGTGAAATCATGTGTTCTCTCCATAGACTCTATAAAATGGTGGACCTAGTTACTGCGATGTCACCCATTAGTCTGTGGACTCCTGTTTTGAAGCCTTGAGTTTGGCATCTTGGTCATCGCTGTCCCTCACACAAGTGTCATGAATGTTGAAATTAGCCATAGAGACGTAAACCAGTGTTGTACCGGTCTGTGAACACGTTTAATTCTGCTGAAAAGTTGGGTATTTTAACACGGGTTTGATGAGGACTGACTCTGTTTTGGAGCCAGCCTCAAGTGGTCATCAGAGGAACTGCAGTTTGTGGCTTTTCCACATTGACTTCATTTTTCAGCCTTGGAGGTTGCTGCTTGGTTCTCTCTGAGCACTACTTTTAAGGTTTTGCATTTCTCCTTTACTGAGATCAAACAGCCTGTACCTCAGTTGAGTGATTGGGGTGCTTTCAATGACAGTGTAAAAACTAACCCGTGAGAGCTCCAAAAAAGCTGTAATAGACTTACATAATATCTCTTGATGATAACTCTTCTCCTCCACCTGAAAGTTGCAGTTACTTGTTAAAAATGTCTCATCTTCCCTTCATAGGGCTTTTCACACCTGACTGGCTGATAGGGCAGGACTTTCTCAGTCTGGTGTTTCTCTGTGGTCCTGACCCATCCCTGTTTTACTGGTCACATGTGCTCTGTGACACAGTTAAACAGGAGCAGTGAATGCAATGCAGTCCACTAAACACAATAAACACTGTTGGACAATGTTCCTGCTGTGGCCCGACTGGCATTTATTGCAGCTGTGTGAACAGAACGCCTGCTTCATATTTCCTATTGTTTACTTCAGCTCTGAAGGTCAGCTGTGTTGTATTCGCATCAAACTCATGAAAAGGCTGACCTAATACACTCTCGTCTTCACTTAAGCACAAATATTTGACTGATATTGCTTTGAAATGCAGCCTTTTTTGCTGTATTTGGAGCCCTTTGCATATTCCTTCTTTTTGGATCATTGTGCGTGTTTTTTTTGCGACTTAGTCTTACTTGGTCCCTCCTTTCTTTCTTCAACACAACAAGCAGTTTCCTCGAGTTTGGGGTTGGGTGCTAACCATCAGAAAATGACAATGAACGCATAGTCAGAATATTGGCTTCATAGATCAGATGTTATGTATTTTTTCCATTAAGACAATATTTCTCTGAACATCAAATGACTTGAGAAAAACACTTTTAATCTCATGAATGTAAGTAAGGCATTGAAAAAGTTTTAGTTTTCGGAATGAATTGGTAAAACATTTGAGTGATGCCCAGCTGTAATTTACTCACGGACTTTAACCTCTGACCTGTTAACACTTAGAGAAACGTTCTCTGTTTTAAATGTCCTCAGTTTAAATGTTCCTGTGTGTGTTTCATGTTATTACCATTTTGACAAAATGCATGCTCCTTCTTTTCCTCTGCTCTCGATAGTTTCTTACTAGCAATCACACTGAACTGATGTAATACCACTTGAAGATGTGGCTTGTGTTTCATGGCTTTTGCTCTATTCGGTACGCTAAATTCAATGCTGAAGGTTCAGACCTCCATTTCCAGTCTCATGTTTTTATTCCGTAAGGTTAATTTAGCAAATGTACAAGTTTTGTTACCTGGAACATTAGAGTCCTGGATTAATGCAGCTGGGTAGCTTGCACTCTACTCTCTAGGACTGGGAAGAGTATGATCTCTGTTATTGAAATGAAATGCATTATATCTGTTGTTTACTGGTATAACTTTTTGCTCTGCAGACGATTGTGATTTTTTTCCTCCTCTAACAGTATAACTCGCTCCACTTGTGTGATGGTCAAGTACCTGAAAAATCTTCCTATTTTTAGATGCTTTAAATAGAAGCAGGTTTTTCAAACACAGGTAAACCTGCTTAATGTAGACAATATACTGTATTCCCACTGCCACTGAACACACCCCTTCAGCACACCAGTTTGGCTTTCTGTCACCTAGCGCGCTTGTGTGTGTGTGTGTGTGTGTGTGTGTGTGTGTGTGTGTTGTGTGTGTGTGTGTGTGTGTGTGTGTTGATTTTGTTGATGCGTCAGTGCGATGCCACAGACAGGCAGGTGAACAGTGGACTAACTTGGAATTATGTTTGAGTGTGGTTTAAGAGGAGACAGACAGTAATTAGTGAAGGCACATCATTGTATCTTGCTGGTTAAAGAGCTGAAATAACCACGTTCAACCAGGTGTTGTTTTCGCATCGATGCCAATCGGCGGCAGAGGTGATAAATACCAGAGTCTACTGCTGAGTCATTTGACCGAGGTGTGAATGCCGACCATACGCATTCTTATTGCATTAAAAAGCCAGATGTTAGCCTGTGTGTTAGCAGTTTTTTTGTGCAGTGGGAATGAGGCTTTACATGTATCTTGATTTGGCCCAGTTACTACCTCTGCTTAAACACAGGACAGGTCTGTTCCTCCATTCCCCATTCAGCAAGGTAGAATAACGGCACGATCTTCCTGCTTTGAACAGGCAGTGTGAAAGTGGCTCTTGTCTGCAACCCAAATGGTGCGACTAAATGTGTGTGAGTTACAAGCTCAGGAGGTGGTTCACATCCAAAGATGACAAATAAAAAAGCAACCTGCGATTTCTCACTGGAGCTAAGTTTGTTGATGGGTAGAGATGGAAGGATAATCTGTTACACTCAGGAGAGAGATGTTCCTAAATGAAGCCCACCAACAGGATCAAGCTAATTAGGACAGCCTGGAAGTAGACTGAACATACAGCGGATTAACCGTGTACTGTGCAGTAGAGTGTTATGGGTGGTGGGAGAGAAGGTGGGGCTGCTGTGCTAAACACTCAGAGGATTTTCACTGTAAGCTAACTGCTCTATAGATTTGAACTCTGGCAGAGCTTTACAGCCAAGGCTTGTAGAGTCAGTACTCAAGTAAAATGTTGACACAATATCAGATTCCATTTATTTTTACTTGAAATAAATGTTGAAAACTAGGTTCTGTTTTAACCTGTTTT
>NW_024639045.1:0-479 GCF_008729295.1 Plectropomus leopardus
AGTTTGATGTTTGTTATCACAGCCTGGCATGTGTCAATGATTAGCAGCAACATTGATTTTTATACATTATCATTTTTTGTACTGTGTCAAATACTTATGTAATACTAATGTATTTTAGACTTATTGTAGGAGCTGAGCTGGAAATTCACTGATTACACAATCTGGACTACATTTAGGACACATGCATCAACACACACACAATTATCACAACAGGAAGAAGAAAAGAGACTAAAATGAGACAAACAGTCCCTCAAGGGTTAATGACAAACTGTCCCTAACTGCTTTTTCACTTTTAAAGGAAAACTTCACCCCCCACATGTCCGTGTACGTATCAGTGAGTCACGCTGTGCTGCTTTAAATTCATGAAAAAAAGGTTTGATTTATTGATTTATTGGGTTTCATGTTTAATAACAAAACCAGACCAGAACGTCAGTTTAGAGCCGGCCTCAGGAGCAGTGTGTCTGCTGCGTGTGCACTTT
>NW_024639046.1:0-230 GCF_008729295.1 Plectropomus leopardus
GATAAGATAAGATAAGATAAGATAAGATAAGATAAGATAAGATAAGACAATTCTTTATTAGTCCCACAACGAGGTAATTTGCATTATTACAGATGTCTGAATATCAGTTATGATAGCAAAATTGAAAGAGAGAAAAAGCCCAAAAATGAGCAGGACCTGCTGTGACGGGCTGCCTCTCACACGGGGCTATCTTTGAAAATACAAAATCTAACATTATAGTCTTACATTAA
>NW_024639047.1:0-411 GCF_008729295.1 Plectropomus leopardus
GTATTGTGAATTGTATCGAATCATGGGTTCAGTGAATTTTTACATCCCTAGCAGAGGTGCTGATTTGTAACATGAAAGTGCTTTTTTTCTAGTGTTTTTTAATTCATCTATTTCTGTACTTGTTTTATTTCATTGGATCCATTTGTGCTGGAGAGGAGGAGACTAATTTGGCTCCCCATAAAAATCTCTTGAACAATGAACACCCCTTGATGCCCCTAACAAGACTATAACATAATAATCTAATCTTGGTTAGTATAGCAGAGAACAGCAGAATGAAAAAAACATTAACATTAAGAGAGAGTGGAAAGCACAGCTTGCACTGGTAAATCAATACGGTGGAAAATGAATATTGAAACTTTTTCAAAAATTCAGAATTTATACTTATGAATAAGTCAAAATGTTTGACAACAC
>NW_024639048.1:0-368 GCF_008729295.1 Plectropomus leopardus
TGTTCAAGCATAAGGGTGTCCATATGCGCACTTGGCATCAGGACACCCTAGGCCGCAGTTCAATGATCGACTTTGTAGTCGTATCGTTGGGCTTGCGGCCGTATGTCTTGGACACTCGGGTGAAGAGAGGGGCGGAGCTGTCAACCGATCACCACCTGGTGGTGAGTTGGCCCCGATGGTGGGGGAGGACGCCGGTCAGACCTGGCAGACCCAAACGCATTGTGAGGGTCTGCTGGGAACGTCTGGCAGAGTCCCCCGGCAGAAGGAACTTCAACTCCCACCTCCGGAAGAGCTTCGACCATGTCGCGGGGGAGGCTGGGGACATTGAGTCCGAGTGGGCCGTGTTCCGTGCCTCCATTGCTGAGGCG
>NW_024639049.1:0-230 GCF_008729295.1 Plectropomus leopardus
TCACTGGTACAAAAGTCTGATTTAGAGCTGATCAGTCCTCACAGAGAGGGCAATATGTGTGTGTGTGTGTGTGTGTGTGTGTGTGTGTGTGTGTGTGTTTCCTATATTGTGTGAACAGCAGAAGCTTCACTCTATAATTCATCGCATGTGAATCTTTCATGATTCTGTAAAGAAAAACAGTAAACACACACACACACACACACACACGTTTAATAAACCAGAACACACTC
>NW_024639050.1:0-248 GCF_008729295.1 Plectropomus leopardus
CTTCAGTCAGAGCAGCTGGCTCTGCTTCAGATCGGTCAGTGCACACAGACACACACACACACACACACACACACACACACACACACACACACACACACACACACACACACACACTCACTCTTATGCTGCATTCATGTGATGTCAGAAGGTCGTAGTTTCCGAGTTGGGAGTCGTTCTTCTGAGTCGGTTGTGTTGGTAGTAGTAGTTGAAAGTAGGAACAGCATGAAGCTACAAAGAAGACGGCTGAT
>NW_024639051.1:0-219 GCF_008729295.1 Plectropomus leopardus
CACATATACATGTAACACACACACACACACACACACACACACACACACACACACACTCTCTCACATTCATACAGACGGCCCACATAAGAGACAGACGGAGCCGAGCCTCTGAGTGACCAACTGCAGGGCATGCTGGGAAAATCTGTACGACAGCTAGATTATAATTTTACTTTTTAATTTTAGTAACTTCTCTGGGATCAAACACACATTTTTCTCCCC
>NW_024639052.1:0-432 GCF_008729295.1 Plectropomus leopardus
CTCAAAACAGAAAGAACAAAATATTTTTTTTAACATCTCAAGATACCAAAACATAGATTTTAGATTTTCGGTGTGTTTTTTGGGGGTTAATTAAAGAGTTGGCAGCTGATTTTTTAACCCAGTAAAGTAACTCAGTAAAAAGATCTGATTTATAAAATTCAGAGCTGGTATTTATGTTTTCCTCTCGTCCCTCCCCCTCATTGTTAACCCCGTCCTCCCCCAGAGGTGACCCTGTTCAGCCCGTTCCAGATCACAGAGAAAGTCCTGCTGAGGGTCCTCAGACACCCGGACGTCATCCAGGAACTCAAATTCAACGAAAACGACAAACGCTCGCCGCAGCACTTCCTGTACCAGAGAGGCAAACCTGTCGACTACTTCGTCCTCATTCTGCAGGTACACACACACACACACACACACACACACACACACACA
>NW_024639053.1:0-273 GCF_008729295.1 Plectropomus leopardus
TTCCTGAAAATGAGTCTTTGGTGAATAAATGTGTGACAGTAACCTGCTGGAAACACCTGTGAGACTCTGAAATAACACGTCTGAGTAACAAGTGATCCTCGGTGGCTCTGCAGCTTCAGACTTTGTCCCCGCAGGCCGCCGTACCCCTCCGTGACCTTCAGTGGATCTGATGTGAGTCAGCAGCTGTGAGACCAGATTCTTCTGTTCAAGCAGATTATTGTAATCAGAGCTTGTTTCAGTCAGAAATATCAGAAAGACAAAGATCCAAAGATT
>NW_024639054.1:0-216 GCF_008729295.1 Plectropomus leopardus
GTGTGTGTGTGTGTGTGTGTGTGTGTGTGTGTGTGTGGGTGCGTGCTTGCGTATCTCGCTCGCTCACTCAGTCACACAGACTCACACACACAAACAGAGCGAGAAACCGCGGGCAAGAAAGACGGCAAAGAAAAGAGCGAACTCCCTCTAGCGAACAATGTGTGTGTGTGTGTGTGTGTGTGTGTGTGTGTGTGTGATGTTAACGAAGGAGGAAGT
>NW_024639055.1:0-2137 GCF_008729295.1 Plectropomus leopardus
AGCCAAAGTACAGTATGGCAAAAACATCCATACTATAGCTCAGGGAAAAATGGTCAAAAAAGTCATCCCTCCAAATGCTTCAAAAAGTCATAGTATAGCTTGTTTAGATTTTTTATTTAATAGCATGATGAAAAAATGGTCCAAAAAGTTAATATTTTCAGCATTTTGAGCCAAAGTACAGTCTGGCTAAAAAATCCATACTATAGCTCAGGGAAAAATAGTCAAAAACATCTATTTGAAACCCAGCTCATAATCGGTAAAAGGGAAGAACACACACACAATCGTTGGAGGGTGTTGTGAATTAAGATGTATTTATTTAAAAAGGATGTGGATATTAAGTGCAACACAGATAAGGGCCGCCAAGTGCTGTCAAAACAATAAAATAAATATATCAAAAAGAGGACTCCTTAAACCAAATCTGGAACTGACTATCTTAAGTTAAAGATTACAGTGCCAACTAACTCAAACATCTCTAAAACAAAAGCTAACTAACAACTCTATTGACTCAGTGAAAAACACAAAGACAAATGACCAACACCCCTAATCTTAGTGAAACTAAACAGTGACAAAACCTATGGTGAGCGCAGTACAAAATCAGTATTTAGGTCTTACCCTGGCCCAAATCTGGGACACGCACAGGAATCCAGTTCTCTTACAATTTACACAATTCACATGCAACAACTTAGCAATGAGGAGGTACAGGTGGTATCTGCCGCCAACAGTAGAGCACGCCGGACTTGTATAACTGCCGTCCTTCCTAGATTGGTTGAGCCCCACGCCGACCAGCCCCACCAATCACCAGCCACCGGGTAGGACACGCCCTCTGGGGACAGCTGTAACTCAATAGGATGGTTGTACACACACACATACATACATCCACATTTGGCGAGAGGAGGGGATTAGAGCTCACAGCTCAGGGCTGTAACAAAATCATCCCTCAAAATTCTTTACAAAGTAGAGCATGTTTAGATTGTTTATAGTATAGCCTGATGAATAAACTGTCCAAAAATTCAATATTTTGAGCGTTTTGAGCCCAAATACAGTATGGTGAAAAAAATCCATTCTATATCTCAGGGAAAAATGGTCAAAAAAGTCATCACTCAAAATGCTTTAAAAAGTCATAGTACAGCATTTTGGGGTCTTTTGTAGTACAGCCTGATGAAAAAATCGTCCAAAAAGTCAATATTTTCAGCGTTTTAAGCCAAAATACAATATGGCAAAAGAATCCATACTATAGCTCAGGGAAAAATCGTCAGAAAACTCATCCATCCAATTGCTTAAAAAAGTCATAGTACAGCATGTTTAGGTCATTTACACTATACGCTGATGAAAAAATCATCCAAAAAGTCAATATTTTGAGCGTTTTGAGCCAAAGTACAGTATGGCAAAAATATCCATACTATAGCTCAGGGAAAAATGGTCAAAAAAGTCATCCCTCCAAATGCTTTAAAAAGTCGTAGTACAGCATGTTTAGGTCATTTATACTACAGACTGATTAATAAACGGTCCAAACAGTCAATATTTTAAGTGTTTTTAGCCAACGTATAATATGGCAAAAAAAATCCATACTATAGCACAGGGAAAAATGGTCAAAAAAGTCATCACTCAGAATACTTTAAAAAGTCATAGTACAGCATGTTTAGGTCTTTTTCAGTATAGCCTGATGAAAAAAATGTCCAAAAAGTCAATATTTTGAGCGTTTTGAGCCAAGTACAGTATGGTAAAAAAATCCATACTATAGTCAAAATGGTCAAAAAAGTCATCACTCAGAATGCTTTAAAAAGTCATAGTACAGCATGTTTAGGTCTTTTTGAGTATAGCCTGATGAAAAAAATGTCCAAAAACTCAATATTTTGAGCATTTTGAGCCAAAGTACAGTATGGCGTAAAAATCCATACTATAGCTCAGGGAAAAATGGTCAAAAAAGTCATCACTCAGAATGCTTTAAAAAGTCATGATACAGCATGTTTGGGTCTTTTTTAGTATAGCCTGATGAATAAACGGTCCAAAAAGTCAATATTTTGAGCGTTTTGAGCCAAAGTACAGTATGGCAAAAAAATCCATACTATAGCTCAGGGAAAAATGGTCAGAAAAGTCATCCTTCCAAATGCTTAAAAAACTCATAGTACAGCATTTT
>NW_024639057.1:0-265 GCF_008729295.1 Plectropomus leopardus
GGATCCACACACACACACACACACACACACACACACACACACACACACTCAGGTCAGAGAACAGCTGCCGAGCATATCATTTCCTGAAAATGAGTCTTTGGTGAATAAATGTGTGACAGTAACCTGCTGGAAACACCTGTGAGACTCTGAAATAACACGTCTGAGTAACAAGTGATCCTCGGTGGCTCTGCAGCTTCAGACTTTGTCCCCGCAGGCCGCCGTACCCCTCCGTGACCTTCAGTGGATCTGATGTGAGTCAGCAGCT
>NW_024639058.1:0-247 GCF_008729295.1 Plectropomus leopardus
ATGAGTGGTGCACAAATTGCAGGCTGATGCCGCCCGCCTATGCAGTGCTGCCAGGGAGAAGGATCTGATTGGTGCGCAGCTACTACTCCTCAATCAGACTACGGGAGCAGAGGACCACCACAGAACCCCATAAGAAGCCTGACTGACGTCACTTCTGTCGCCTCCAGAGAGACAGTCTTGTTTCGTGCCTCTTGAACTTTTGTTAATTCTGAAGCAGTTACTTTTAGTGTTACTTTTTTAGTTTGGT
>NW_024639059.1:0-348 GCF_008729295.1 Plectropomus leopardus
TTTTTGGTCATTTTTTCATCATGCAAAATTTTGATGTTTTTGCCCATATTTGCAATGTTCTGTGCTATGGTGTGTTTTGGCAGGATATTCTAAGCAGTGTCCAGCTTTTTTCAGATGTGTTTGGGACATTTCAAATTTCATCATTTTGGCCTTACTATTATCTTTGATTTTTGGTCATTTTTTTTCGACATGCAAAATGTTGATGTTTTTGTCCCTTTTTGCAACTTTCTCTTATATGGCATGACTTGGCGGGCTATTCTAAGCCTTTTCCAGCTTTTTTTAGATGTTTTTGTGGCCGTGGGATATTTTGACATTTTTGCCTTTCTATCGTGTTGGATGTTTGGTCAT
>NW_024639060.1:0-207 GCF_008729295.1 Plectropomus leopardus
GCTGCAGCTGTGGGGAGAGCAGGCTGCAGCTCATCACCAATCAACCCGGTATATAAGACACTCCAGCTCTTTCACTCACTGCCAGATTGTTCCACTGCGTCATGCAAGACTTTCCAGCGTTTACCTACCAGATCTTCCGAAGCCGACTCTGCCTGTCCCTGACCTGCTCACCTCGCCTGCCTCCCAGTGTACCTACCTGCCTTCTGT
>NW_024639061.1:0-254 GCF_008729295.1 Plectropomus leopardus
GCTATGGCGTGTTTTGGAAAGGTATTTCAAGTAGTTTTATGTGGTTTTCAGCAGTTTTTGGGACATGCCATTTTTTGAAATTTTTGCCTTACTATAGCCTTGCATTTGTGGTCATTTTTTCAACATGCCAAATTATGGCTTTTTTGGCCCTTTTTGCATCTTTCTTTGCTATAGCATGTCTTGGAAGGCTATTTCAAGTACTTTTATGGTATTTTCAGCAGTTTTTGGGACATGCCATTTTTTGAAATTTTTGC
>NW_024639062.1:0-244 GCF_008729295.1 Plectropomus leopardus
ACCCTTTAAAAACTAAGTAAACTGTCTTGATTTCTTTCAAAAAATGGAAAAAGGATAATGAGCAACTTACCAAAAAATGGCAAAAAAAATAGCAAGAAATTAGTAAACAAAAATAGAAAGACAGGGAGGGAGATAGATAGATAGATAGATAGATATACTTTATTGATCTCAAAACTGAGAAATTGGGATGTAGCAGCGCCATACAGTAAGAACAGAGAATAAAGAGCACACATTATTAATAGAG
>NW_024639063.1:0-232 GCF_008729295.1 Plectropomus leopardus
TTTTTTTTTTATATGCCATATTATGGTGTGTTTGTCCATTTTTGTAACATTTTATGCTATGGCATGTCTCTGCATGCCATTTTATGCATATTCCAGTTGTTTTAAGCCCTTTTTGGGACATGTCATTTTTTCACATTTTTGCCTTTCTATTGCCTTGCTTTTTGGGTCATTTTTTTGATATGCCATATTATGGTGTTTTGTTCCTTTTTGCAACATTTTACGCTATGGCATG
>NW_024639064.1:0-525 GCF_008729295.1 Plectropomus leopardus
CCCTGTGGAGCCCCCGTGCTGCAGACTACCACATCAGACACACAGTCGCTGAGCCTCACTTACTGCGGTCTTTTGGTGAGGTAGTCGATGGTCCATGCAGCCAGGTGACGGTCGACCCCGGCTCCCTCCAGCTTTCCCCTGAGCAGGGCAGGCTGGATGGTGTTGAAAGCACTGGAGAAGTCAAAGAACATGACTCTTACAGTGCTCCTGGGGCCCTCCAGGTGCGAAAGTGACCGGTGCAGCAGGTAGATGACGCCGTCGTCCACACCGATGCCCGGCCTGTACGCGAACTGCAGGGGGTCCCTCTCGCTGCTCACCAGGTGCCGGAGGTGGGTGAGAACAATCCTCTCCATGGTCTTCATCAGGTGAGAGGTTAAAGCCACTGGCCTGAAGTGGTTGGGCTCCCTGGGGTGCGAGGTCTTTGGAACGGGGACCACACAGGAGGAATGGCACCTTCTCCAGACTGAGGCTCAGGTTTAAGATATGCAGAATAATTCCACAGAGCTGGTCTGCACAGTCTTTAAG
>NW_024639065.1:0-373 GCF_008729295.1 Plectropomus leopardus
TTCCATTACACACACACACACACACACACACACACACACACACACACTCATATCAGACACAACAGGCCGCCGTAGGGGGCATCTTAATCCTTCAGAAATGGACTGAGCCATAAAATAGATTCCCCTTGGCCAGGAGATAATACGCATTAAAATGCACAAAGATGCACACACACACTTTTATGAACATATTCACACACTGTCAACATGTAAACACACAGTCCCTCACACCTGCACACTTCCTTTTTCTTGTAGCCTACACACACATACTCAAGCACAGGCTCTTGTACCTGTGCACCAATCACTCTTCCGCTGCCTCCTGTCCTCCGTCCCATTGCCTCCAAACACTCCGTCAATGAAACGCCTCAAACACCAG
>NW_024639066.1:0-2083 GCF_008729295.1 Plectropomus leopardus
GGTGATATCAGCCTCCTCCAGACCTTGAAGCTGCTCTCCCTCCTGACTGCTCCACAGCTCCTCCTGCTCCTCTTTAATGTGTGGGGGCTCTGGGTCCTCCTGGTCCTCTTTAATGTGTGGGGTCTCTGGGTCCTCCTGGTCCTCTTTAATGTGTGGGGGCTCTGGGTCCTCCTGGTCCTCTTCAGCTTGTGGGGGCTCTGGGTCCTCCTGGTCCACAGTGGAGGGGGGAACCTCTTCTTTAACCACCAACAGCTGCTGGACGTCTGCAGGACATAATGAAGTAAAGACTCATTATTGACTGTCAATAAATCAAACCAACAATCAGATGTAGTTTGTATTGTCAGAAACAGAGAAGAAGAGATTCCTAGAGCTTTTATTCTGAAAGGTTTCAGCTGGTGAAACACCAAAATGAAAGAATCTGCGGCTCAGAGGTAGAGGGGTCGTCCTCTAATTGAAGGGCTAGAACAAAATTTGATTTGTCTTCGATCTTGCAGTATCTTTGGAATTGAAGGATGAGTTGGAAGGATGAGCACTTTTTAAATTTACATCAAAGTCTTGTCTCCTGTTGGCTCTGAAAAGGTCAGTCCATCCAGTGCAACAGCTTGATCCGGGATGTTCGGGGTTAACCATGTCTCTGTGAAGATGTGTCTCTGATTGGTTGCTGAATGAGCTTCAATCTCATCTCATCACTTTATTCTCTTGTGACCGAACATCAGTCAGCAGAAGGTCTGGTAGAGGAGCAGCTCTCGGTCAGTTGGGTCAGCCTCGCCCTGATGCCGGCTCTCCTCCCTCTCTTCGTCTTTCGATGTGGTTTCTCCCCTCTGGTCTGACTGGCCGCTCGGTCTGTGCCGTTGGTGGGGATCCTGTCGCGGTCTGCTACATTCAGTCCAAACTCCACACAACTTTTTCCGATGTTGATCAGAGCTTCTCTGTTGTAGAAAAGTCGTGTTTCAGCAGAAGGGGCCGTGGAGTCGGAAAAAAGGAGCTACTGGCTGCCCCATCTACATGTGCCGTCGTCGTCATAGCAATCAAGAAAAAATTGCCGACTAAGAGCAGAATGTCTGCAGGACATAAACGGAAAACTAAAAAAAAAAAAAGACCAGATGGCCCGGATGTTTATAACGAACGCTTGACTCTTAAAATTTCCTCGGGAGGACCCCAAACCCCAGGTTTTATTTGTGTCCCCCTCCTCAGTGTGGAAGTGAAACCTCCGCCCTCGACTCTAATTTGCATTTAAAAAAGGTTAATTTATCAAAAATATTCAGCAGACCGCAAAACGTTTAAGATGGCCGTAATGTTGCACTTTATTTCCTGCATTGAGGAGCATTTTTACACATAACTAGATGTATTTAATTCTGTAAAAAAAAAAAACAGCCCTCTGCTACTTTCATGTGTTTATTTGGACAATAAATTATAATATTAGTCAAAAAAAAACCCCTCACAATTATTTTAAAAAAATAAAAAATTAAAGAAAAAAAAGCCCCAAAATCTTTTTTTAAGACAAAACAGTTCAATGAAAAACAAATCGCCAAAAGTTCTTGAAATCACTGAAATGTTTGAAAGAAAAAAAGCCAAAATCTCAAAAGTAAAAAAAAATCACCAAATATTTTTTAAGAAAGGGAATTGCCAAAAAAATCAACAGAAATGAAAGAAAATTTTAAAAGAAAAAAAATCCAAACACCTTAAATGAAAATTACTCATTTTTTGAAGAAACAAATCACAAACAAATCAAATCGCCAAAAATCAAAGAAACATGTCTTTAATTTTAAAAATCTGCTGTAAAATAAATACCAACTCGTTGAAAGTTGTTTTCTCGTCTCCTAAAGCCAAAATAAAAGACAGAAATCCATCACCAGAACTTAAAGAATTAGCTGACGTGTCTCCACCTTTTTACACTGTCTGTAAATAATGAACAGTCCCTTACTTCTTATATTTTTCTTTATATATTGTGTAATAATATAGTAGCTTAAATCACACATCTTTATGCATCGTCGTAGGTTTGAGATTAACCCGCACATATCACACTGTACGTGATCACAACTGTGTGACGTCATCGATGATCAATCAGTCATAGGTTTAGTAA
>NW_024639067.1:0-420 GCF_008729295.1 Plectropomus leopardus
CTGGACCATTTGTCTTGTTCATCATAAGGGTCTTGTGAGCTACACTTTGTCTAGTCCCTCCCCTAGGACCTGTTTGCCATGGGTGACCCTACCAGGGGCATAAAGCCCCTGACAACTAAGCTCCTAGGTTCACTGGGACACGCAAACTCCTCCACCACGATAAGGTGGTAGCTCAGGGAGGGGATGGCCAAAAGTATGTGGACATTATTCTAACCTAAAGTGTATAGGACTATATGGCCAAAAGTATGTGGACACTCTCTTAAAGTGTTGAGGACCGTATGGATACTTATGTGGATACTATCCCCAACTAATGTGTATAGGCCTGCGTGGCCAAAAGTATGTGGACATTTCGACGTACATGCACAGGCATGATTTTTTTTTAATGTTTGTTTTTGTTATTGCTTTTCTTTTGCACAACGA
>NW_024639068.1:0-218 GCF_008729295.1 Plectropomus leopardus
ATGGTCTGTCTTGGCAAGTTATTCTAAGCTGTTACCACCTGTTTTTAGCTGTTTTGGGGAAATGTCAAATTTTGACATTTTTGCCTTATTATAGCCTTGCATTTGTGTTCATTTTTTCAACATGGGAAATTATGATGTTTTTGGCCCTTTTTGCAACTTTCTTTGCTATGGTGTGTCTTGGCAAGCTATTCTAAGCTGTTTCCACGTATTTGTAGATG
>NW_024639069.1:0-373 GCF_008729295.1 Plectropomus leopardus
TGCTGGGCATAGATTAATTTTTTTAATCTAGATTAATCTCACTGCAAACCTGTAGTTAATCTAGATTAATCTAGATTAAAATTATAGATTTGAATTTTGCCAAAGACATTCAAAATAATATCTATCTATCTAAATGATGAAAATGCATCACAAAATGCTTGAGAAAGCTGTTCTACTATAATATTTGGTAAAGAAAAATAATGTTCCATAAGATTTACTTTGGTGTTTAACTTTTTTTTATTTTGTTAAACACAGACATTAAGGAACACAGGTTCTGTCTCCATGTGGAAAAAGCTTTTTCCTGCTAACTGGAATGAACAGCAGAGGGCGCAGCCTCTGATAACATGACCCTAACTGAACTGTGGGCCTACAT
>NW_024639070.1:0-393 GCF_008729295.1 Plectropomus leopardus
CTGAACTATAGTACTTTTTTTAGCCATGTTGTAATTTGACATGAAACGCTAAAAATATTAACTTTTTTGACCGTTTATTTCAACTAAATATACTATAAACTGTCTCAACTTGCTGTACTATGACTTAATTTATCATTTGGAGAGATGACTCTTTTGACAATTTTTCCTGAGCTATCATCCTGCTTTTTTGCCATATTGTAATTTGGCGTAAAACACTAAAATATTGACTTTTTTGACCATTTATTTCAACTAGATATACTATTAACTGCCTCAACTTGCTGTACTATGACTTAATTTTAACATTTAGAGAAATGGCTCTTTTGACAATTTTTCCTGAGCTATAGTAATGGCTTTTTTTGCCATGTTGTAATTTGACGTAAAATGCTAAAAATA
>NW_024639071.1:0-587 GCF_008729295.1 Plectropomus leopardus
CTGCCATTTTTGTAACTTTCTATGCTATGGCGTGTCTTGGCAGGCTACGCTAAGTTGTTTCCAGTGGTTTTGAGTTGTTTTTGGGACATGTCAAATTTTGACATTTTCGCCTTACTATAGTCTTGGATTTTTGATCATTTTTTCGACATACCAAATTATGGTGTTTTCTGCCATTTTTGCAACTTTCTATGTTATGGCGTGTATTTGCAGGCTATTCTAATTTGTTTCTATTGGTTTTGAGTGTTTTTTGGGACATGTCAAATTTTGACATTTTTGCCTTACTATAGTCTTGGATTTTTGATCATTTTTTCGACATGCCAAATCATGGCGTTTTCTTGCATTTTTGAAACTTCCTATGCCATGGCGTGTATTGGCAGGCTATTCTAATTTGTTTCCATTGGTTTTGAGATGTTTTTGGGACATGTCAAATTTTGACATTTTTGCCTTACTATAGTCTTGGATTTTTAGCCATTTTTTCGGCATGCCAAATTATGGTGTTTTCTGCCATTTTTGTGACTTTCTATGCTATGGCGTGTCTTGGCAGGCTATTCTAATTTGTTTCCAGTGGTTTTGAGTTGTTTTTGGGA
>NW_024639072.1:0-527 GCF_008729295.1 Plectropomus leopardus
GCCCAAAAACCAATAAAATAGCATGTTGAAAAAAGGACCAAAAAAAACCCAAGGCTATAGTAAGGCAAAAATGTCAAAATTTGACATGTCCAAAAAACAGCTGAAAAGAACTTCGTATAGTATATAGAAGCTTGTTATATTATACAGTATTGAAAAAACATAAAGACACAGCCCAAAAACCAATAAAATAGCATGTTGAAAAAATGACCAAAAAAAAAACCAAGGCTATAGTAAGGCGAAAATGTCAAAATTTGACATGTCCAAAAAACAGCTGAAAACCACGTAATATAGCATGTAGAAACTTCTTATAGCATGCACTTTTGAAAAAACATTCTGAAACAGCCCAAAAACCAATAAAATAGCATGTTGAAAAAATTACCAATAAAAATCCAAGGCTATAGTAAGGCGAAAATGTCAAAATTTGACATGTCCAAAAAAACAGCTGAAAACCACCTAGTATAGCATGTAGAAACTTCTTATAGCATGCACTGTTGAAAAAACATTCAAAAACAGCCCAAAAACCAATA
>NW_024639073.1:0-281 GCF_008729295.1 Plectropomus leopardus
CAAGAATTTAGACTTAAGGAAAAAACCCTTAGTAAGTGCAAAAAGTGCTTCAGGTGTGATTGGTCACAGGTATTGCCGTCTAGTGGCAGAAGAAGTGCCGCACAGCCCCCCCTGTTTTTTTTTTTTTTTTTTAGAAACCAAAGTAATAACCAGTAGCGATCTCAGCATCAACATACAACATCACACAACTTTGTCAGTGCTAGATAATCATTAAGTGCTGGGTTTTGGACCATAAGACTTACTCTACCCCAAAGGGCAAAGAGGAGAAGAGTCAGGTTAAG
>NW_024639074.1:0-345 GCF_008729295.1 Plectropomus leopardus
AATTTCACATAGTGGCCAAAAGTGGAATTACACCATCTGGGTCTACAATTCTACAATTCTACAATTTCATTTAGCAGACGCTTTTATCCAAAGCGACGTACAACACAAGCAAGAATTTAGACTTAAGGAAAAAAGCCTTAGTAAGTGCAAAAAGTGCTTCAGGTGTGATTCGTCACAGGTATTGCCGTCTAGTGGCAGAAGAAGTGCCACACAGCACTTCTTTGGTTTTTGGAAACCAAAGTAATAACCAGTAGCGATCTCAGCATCTGAGATTCAACAATCTCAGTATCACTACTTTTGATGACAGTCAACATACAACATCACACAACTTTGTCAGTGCTAGAT
>NW_024639075.1:0-530 GCF_008729295.1 Plectropomus leopardus
TTTGACATTTTTGCCATACTATAGCATGCGATTTTTGATAGTTTTTTCAATATGCTAAATTATGACTTTTTTGGCCTTTTTTGGCCTTTGTTTCCACTTCGTACACAATAAAGGGTTTCTACAAGCTAGAATATATCATTTTCAGACATTTTGGGACTTGTCAAAATTTGACATTTTTGCCATACTATAGAATGCGATTTTTGATAGTTTTTTCAACATGCTAAATTATGACGTTTTTGGCATTTTTTGGCCTTTGTTTGCACTTTTTATAATATGACAGGTTTCTGCAAGCTATAATATGTTGTTTTTTGCCATTTTTGTGACATGTCAAAATTTAATATTTTTGCCATACTATAGCATGCGATTTTTGACAGTTTTTTCAACATGCTAAATTATAACGTTTTTGGCCTTTTTTGGCCTTTGTTTGCACTTTGTACACAATGAAGAGTCTCTACAAGCTAGAATATATCATTTTCAGCAATTTTTGGGACTTGTCAAAATTTGACATTTTTGCCATACTATAGCATGCG
>NW_024639076.1:0-611 GCF_008729295.1 Plectropomus leopardus
AATAGAAACAGATGCA
This sequence comes from Plectropomus leopardus, assembly GCF_008729295.1. Taxonomy (NCBI): domain Eukaryota; kingdom Metazoa; phylum Chordata; class Actinopteri; order Perciformes; family Serranidae; genus Plectropomus; species Plectropomus leopardus. Next base: position 17 of record NW_024639076.1, read on the forward strand.
TGTCATATTACAATAATGGCAGGTGTGAAATTAGTAATTGCTCTCTATGATGATGTTGAGAGCGATGATAACAGTCTCATGCATATGTGAAAGGGAGTTGTCCAAAGGCAGGATCACAGCATCAGCACAGCTGTCACCACGGTCAGGCACAGTCAAGGTTACGGCCAGGATCCAGGAAAACTAGGAAACAAGGGAGCAGGAAAGCTCCGGAGAGGCAACAGGATTAGCGTAGTGCAGTTCAACAGACCCAGGCTCTGTGATCGAGAGCCCCAGGCAGTGAGAGTACCACAGGGCTATCACAGAGCTAAGTTAAGCTTGCACATGGCAATGCAGTTAACAGACATGCATGATTTCTGATGGCAGCATTGAGAGAAGGAAAGGAGCTCAGCGTATCAGGGGAAGTCCCCCGGCAGGTTAAACCTATGTCAGCCTGACTATGGGCTGGTCCAGGCAACCTGAGCCAGCCCTGATTATGAGCTTTATCAAAGAGGAAGGTCTTAAGTCTACCCTTAAAAGTTGAAACGGTGTCTGCCTCCCTGACCAAAAATGGAAGATGGTTCCATAGGAGAGGAGCGTGGTAGCTGAAGGCTCTGGT
>NW_024639077.1:0-1509 GCF_008729295.1 Plectropomus leopardus
TCCACAGGCGCAGACAGTGTCCAGACCATCCCAGAGCTACCCAAACCCCCGGCAGGGTAACCGCCACACAGCAGCAGGGCCCAAGTAACCACCCAGCCCAGTCCCGCACAGAGAGGCCAACCACCATCCCAGAGCCACCGGCGACACCCCCGCAGCAGAACTGACGCCACACCCCCAGACCACAGACCTCCCGTCCAGCCCTGCAGGACCAGGGACAGAGGCACTAACCCTAACCCAGAAACTAGTGTCAGTCAAGTGGTACAGTGATTAGCATGGTAGCATGCTCTTTGTGGTAAAGATAAACAATATTCTTAAAGCCCTCTAAAATACTAACAAGAAACCACAGGTATGTCAAAAACTCAACCTTTGTTGTTCTGAGTGTAACATAGTCAGTCAGTGGTCATCTCACTGTTCTGACACTAAATATTACTAGTTACAAGAAAAGTAGCCCCCCACCCCCACCCCAAAATAAAATAAAACAAAACAAACATTAAAAAGCGTAGAAAAAACCCCCCGTTTATTTCATTTTATTAGTTTTTTTCCTGTAACACAATTTTGAATAAAAACTGATAATTATAATTATAGTTTATATCTTTCCCTTTTTTTGGATAATTTTCTAATAATCCTCTCCTATTTTTAGGTAATTTACTCAACCTATTCAGGTTTTCCATATTTTCATATGGAAAATCTGTATAGTATTGTTTAGATCCATGTAACTTATATGCATGGCCAGGGTATGAACCTATAATTCTTTTTTAGACGGGACTGAACTGCATGAAAAACGAGAAAACGGCTTGTTTACTCGTTTACTCATTTTAAATCATTAAATGAGAAAACAGAAGTTCAGAGCTGTTTTTCCATGATCCAATGTTTGGTCAGAAACAAAAATCGAGAAAACAAATTTCAAAATAAAGGTCGAATTTTGTTTATGTCCATTTCTTTTTGTGATTTAATGGAAAATAATGAAAAATGAAATTGGGACGGTCACGTGACACGGAAGTAAATGTAACCATGTCGTAATAAAAGCCCATGGAAATAAACTCGACGGACACATTGATAGAAAGACAGATAGATTGATGTGCTGGGGCCTTATGAATTAATTACATTTTAATTTCTATACCCATGTGATACGTGGTAACTCAGGCCGGAAAGGTTTTTGAGAGCTTATTTTTTAAGAGTAACTCACGCTTGTCAGTGAGAAGACTCGCTGCAGGTTTGGCGCAGATCAGAACATGCTACGTCATTGCAGGCCATATATGTATGAATTTCAGAATCATCCATCCATCCATCCATTTTCTTCCGCTTATCCGGGGTCGGGTCGCCTAAGCAGGGAAACCAAGACTTCCCTCTCCCCGGCCACTTCGTCCAGCTCCTCCCGGGGGACCCCAAGGCGTTCCCAGGCCAGCTGTGAGACGTAGTCTCTCCAGCGTGTCCTGGGTCTTCCCCGGGGCCTCCTACCGGTGGGACGCCTCCCTGGTGAGGTGTTCAGGGCACGTCCCACCGGTAGGA
>NW_024639078.1:0-694 GCF_008729295.1 Plectropomus leopardus
TTTCTGGATATTTTTCACTTGTTTTTTAAATAACTTTCAAATACTTCTTCCCCCTATTTAAAAACTACTTTTTGGGTCATTTTCTTCATCAGCTTTTACTAATTTTCTCTGCAATTTTTGGGACATTTCTCACCAACACAAAAAACAAACAAATAAAAAAAACAAGGCAAACCTGGAAAAAAAGATTCTTAAAAAATATATTAATTTTGCAACATAATTTCAAATATGTAATTATGATAATTATAAATCTATATTTTTACTAGCTTTTCATCTTTTTTCCTTAGACATATTTCCCAAGCTTTTTTAACATAACTTTCTAAATCAACTAATTTCTTTAATTTTTTTTTTGAAAGAAATCAACTTATCTTGAAGCATTTCAAAAACATGGGAAGAAGACAATATGAGCAACATGTAATTACCCCAAAACTGACAAGAAATCAAGAAGAAATTCAAAAAAATTGCCTGTCAATTTGTACAAAAAAAGATGAAAATGACACAAACAAGTGCTTTTAAAATTATGTTAATTCTGTAATTCTGTGTTCGGCCTGGTGACCCGTGGCCGGGCGAAGGAAACTTTGGACCATTTGTGTCTTTCATCATAAGTGGTCTGGTGAGCTACGCTTTGTCTGGTCCCTCCCCTAAGACCTGTTTGCCATGGGAGGGCAAAGCCCCCGACAGCTGAGCTCCTAGGATC
>NW_024639079.1:0-297 GCF_008729295.1 Plectropomus leopardus
CTATTGTAAATGGTCTTCAGCTGTTTTTTGGACATGTCATATTTTGATATTTTTCGACATACAATACTATGGCGTCTTTGGTCGATTTTTCAACATGCTATATTTTGATGTTTTTGGCCGTTTTTTCATCATACTATACCTGTCTCTACATACCTTTTGAAGTGGTTTTCAGCTGTTTTTTGGACATGTCATATTTTGACATTTTTCGACATACTATACTATGTTATCATTGGTTGATTTCTCAACATGATATATTTTGATGTTTACGGCCGTTTTTTCATCATACTATACTATGGC
>NW_024639080.1:0-284 GCF_008729295.1 Plectropomus leopardus
TGTGTGTGTGTGTGTGTGTGTCTGTGTGTGTGTGTGTGTGTGTGTGAATGCAGTTCTTATAAAACACCTGATCTTTGGTGATGAAATCCGACACATAAGTGACGAGATCGTCTGCGTAGAAACACACTTTCTCCTCTCTGACCGTCTGTCAGTCTCTGTTTCTAAAAAACTGACAGCAGTGTGATGTCACATTTTAGGCCCCGCCTCCTTCCTGTTTATCAGACAGTAGTATTTTGTAACATGTTAAATGTATTTAAACTGTGGTGGAGTAATGAGGGCTGTAA
>NW_024639081.1:0-264 GCF_008729295.1 Plectropomus leopardus
TGTTAGAAATCCGCTTTTGGCACTTATTCAGCGCAGGCATGCTGGAAACAGGCCCTTTTCACTAAGAGACATGCAAAGTGAAAGTCTGCTCATAATCCGCACTGTGTATAATGTATTGACCAAAAACCTCTTTGTCCATCATATTAAACCATTTGCACACTCTTCCTGCATAGAGACCTGTTTCTCAGTCACTATGGAGAAGAGAGGCAGCTTGGACGAAAGACGCTGTTAGAAATCCGCTTTTGACGCTTATTCAGCGCAGGC
>NW_024639082.1:0-377 GCF_008729295.1 Plectropomus leopardus
ATTAACACACACACACACACACACACACACACACACACACACACACATACAGAGTCATGCCTCGCCCACCAAAGAAATATTTCCCATGAGCCTCAGGGCAGCTCTGCAGAATATTTTCCACCAAACCAACAGCAGCAACACCTTTAATCCATGGAGATATCAACCAGAGTCATCAACACACACACACACACACACACACACACACACACACACACACACACACAACAGATGCCCATTCCTGATGTAATACGCGCAGTCAGTGTGTGTGTGTGTGTGTTATAAATACTCAGACAGCAGACATCAGTAGAGAAAGTAAAAATGCTGCGTAATCCTCCCCTCCTCTGTCTCTGTCTCCCAGTGGCTGAAGCTGAGGTGTG
>NW_024639083.1:0-202 GCF_008729295.1 Plectropomus leopardus
GTGTCCAATTTTGACATTTTGCCTTACTATAGCCTTGGATTTTTGGTCGTTTTTTCGACATGCTAGATTCTGCAGTTTTGGGCTCCTTTCGCAAGTTTCTTTGCTATGGCGTGTCTTGGCAGGCTATTCTAAGCGGATGGCAGCTGTTTTCAACAGTTTTTGGGACATGTCCAATTTTGACATTTTGCCTTACTATAGCCTT
>NW_024639084.1:0-291 GCF_008729295.1 Plectropomus leopardus
AAATATGTTTAATGAAATGATTTATAGTTTATGTAGAAAAGAAAAGTAAAAAAAAAAATCTCAAGTGAAATGGTTTCTTAATTTTATTAGTATTAGCAGCAGTATTTTATTTTTGTATGTCTGCCAGTTTGTTTTATTCTGATTAAATGTTTAATAAATGTTTTTACATTTATTAAAACTTTGCATTTAATCAGAATAAAACATTAAATGTTTAATAAATGTTTTTACATTTATTAAAACTTTGCATTTAATCAGAATAAAACAAACTGGCAGACATACAAAAATAAAATA
>NW_024639085.1:0-653 GCF_008729295.1 Plectropomus leopardus
TTGTCTGAATTCAACATCAGGAAATTACGGCTCATCCAGGCTTTTACATCCTTAAGACATGTTTGAAGTCTAGATAGCTGATCAGTTTCATCTGGTTTCATAGATAGATATAATTGCATATCGTCAGCATAACAATGGAAATTTAGTGTTTTCTAATTATGTTGCCTAGAGGAAGCATATATAAAGTGAAAAGGATTGGTTCAAGCACAGAACCCTGTGGCACTCCGAAGCAGACCTTAGTATGTGCGGAGGGTTGATCGTTGATGTGAACAAAATGGGAACGATCTGATAAGTATGACTTAAACCAGGCTAGTGCTGTTCCTTTAAGGCCAATTAAGTGTTCCAGTCTGTACAGTAAGATTTGATGGTCAATGGTGTCAAATGCGGCACTGAGATCTAATAGGATTAAAACATAGACCAGACCTGCATCAGAAGCAATAAATAAGTCGTTATTAATTTTTGCTAGTGCCGTCTCTGTACTATGATGAACTCTGAAGCCTGACTGAAAGTCCTCGAATAAACTATTATCTTAGAGAAAGTCACAGAGTTGATGAGCAACCACTCTCTCAAGGATTTTAGAAATATAGGGGAGATTAGATATCGGTCTATAGTTAGCTAAAATCTCAAGATCGAGAGTGGGCTTCTTTAGAAGA
>NW_024639086.1:0-592 GCF_008729295.1 Plectropomus leopardus
AAAATGGTAAAATTCTCTGTTGCTAATTTCATAACAGAGTGAAACAATTGTAAAGTGGTGCTGCTAAAAACCATTCCAAATGCATTATTTTATATTGTCAAATTAAAAAAGTGAAAGAGAATCGAAATAGGCCTTTTTCAGCAAAAGACATGTAAAGTCAAAATCCTTACTGTATGACAGTTATTGACCAAAGAACACCTTTTCCATCATATTAATCCATTTTCACATGTTTCTTGCATAGAGATGTGTTTCTCAGTTACTGTGGGCAAAAGAGGCAGCTTTGATGAAAAATGCAATCAAAATGCTCTTTCGGCGTTAGGGCCCTGAAATGCTGTAACAGGCCCTTTTCAGCAAAAGACATGTAAAGTCAAAATCTGCTCATAATCCTCACTGTATGACATTTATTGACAAAAAAAACACCTTTTCTATCATATTAATCCATTTTCACATATTTCTTGCATAGAGATGTGTCTCTCAGTCACTGTGGGCAAAAGAGGCAGCTTTGATGAAAAATGCAATCAAAATGCTCTTTCGGCGCTTAGAGGCCTGAAATGCTGTAACAGGCCCTTTTCAGCAAAAGACATGTAAAGTC
>NW_024639087.1:0-349 GCF_008729295.1 Plectropomus leopardus
TTAAGGAAGTTTTACCCTTATTAGACAACTTTTTATTAGATATAATCGTCTTTATTAACAGGCTATGTACCACAGTCCTTTAAAGTAGCTGTCATTAAACCTCTTCTAAAGAAGCCCACTCTCGATCCTGAAATTTTAGCTAACTATAGACCGATATCTAATCTCCCCTTTATTTCTAAAATCCTTGAGAGAGTGGTTGCTCATCAACTCTCTGACTTTCTCCAAGATAATAGTTTATTCGAGGACTTTCAGTCACGTCTCAGAGTTCATCATAGTACAGAGACAGCACTTGCAAAAATTAATAACGACTTATTTATCGCTTCTGACACAGGTCTGGTCTCTGTTTTAA
>NW_024639088.1:0-1554 GCF_008729295.1 Plectropomus leopardus
TTCTTCTACTTCGACGTCCTTCAGTCTCTCACCAACGTGCTGCAGATCAACCAGAGACCGGCCGTGGTCGGAGTCTTCACCACTCAGGCCAACAGGTACGCCGCTGTCCGTCTCTGTGAGGACCGGGGACGCTTTTGGGAAATGAGGACATTTTGAAACGTAAAGTCTTTCCTCTGCGTGCAGTATCCCCGGCTCAGCGGTGTGCGCCTTCTACATGGACGACATCGAGAAAGTCTTCAACGGGAAGTTCAAGGAGCAGCGGACCAGCGACTCGTCCTGGACTCCAGTCCCCGACGAGCAGGTCCCCAGACCGAGGTGAGACTGAGAGCTCAACGGGGTCATCTGAACCCAGGACTGTATCAAACCAGGACCGCTTCAGATACGTAACCCTTTAAAACGTGAGCAGACTGGTTTGATTTCTTAAAAAATATGGGAAGAAGGCAACAAGAAATAAAAGAAGAAATTACAAAAGGAAAAGCACGAAATTTGTAAAAAATCACAAGAAAATTACCTGAAAATTGGTTATTATAATAATAATTTTTTTTTAAAAAAAAAAGGAAATGACCTGGAAAAAAATGTTCAAATATTTTATAATACTTCTCTAAAATAATAAAAATATAATTGTGATTTTAAATTATGATAATTATTATTTTTCTTAACCTTTTCCTTTTTTCCCTAGACATTTTACCCAANTCTGTCTCTGTCTCTGTCTCTGTCTGTCTCTGGTTGCAGGTGGTGTTTTCTCGAGTTGCTCGGGTTTGTAAGAACGATAACGGAGGCTCTCCCAGAGTTCTGGAGAGATACTGGACGTCTTTCCTGAAGGTGACTTCACTCTGAATAATACAGGATTTTACAGTCACGTCACGTGAGTACTGTTGAGTTTTTGGGGGTATTTCTCGGTTGTTCGTAACTCCACCGTGCGTCCTCAGGCTCGTCTGAACTGCTCTGTCCCCGGAGACTCCTTCTTCTACTTCGACGTCCTTCAGTCTCTCACCAACGTGCTGCAGATCAACCAGAGACCGGCCGTGGTCGGAGTCTTCACCACTCAGGCCAACAGGTACGCCGCTGTCCGTCTCTGTGAGGACCGGGGACGCTTTTGGGAAATGAGGACATTTTGAAACGTAAAGTCTTTCCTCTGCGTGCAGTATCCCCGGCTCAGCGGTGTGCGCCTTCTACATGGACGACATCGAGAAAGTCTTCAACGGGAAGTTCAAGGAGCAGCGGACCAGCGACTCGTCCTGGACTCCAGTCCCCGACGAGCAGGTCCCCAGACCGAGGTGAGACTGAGAGCTCAACGGGGTCATCTGAACCCAGGACTGTATCAAACCAGGACCGCTTCAGATACGTAACCCTTTAAAACGTGAGCAGACTGGTTTGATTTCTTAAAAAATATGGGAAGAAGGCAACAAGAAATAAAAGAAGAAATTACAAAAGGAAAAGCACGAAATTTGTAAAAAATCACAAGAAAATTACCTGAAAATTGGTTATTATAATAATAATTTTTTTTTAAAAAAAAAAGGAAATGACCTGGAAAAAAATGTTCAAATATTTTAT
>NW_024639089.1:0-438 GCF_008729295.1 Plectropomus leopardus
CTGCTCTTTGCAGATGATGTGGTCCTGCTGGCTTCATCAGGCCGTGACCTTCAGCTCTCACTGGATCGGTTCGCAGCCGGGTTGTGAAGCGGCTGGGATGAGAATCAGCACCTCCAAATCCAAGGCCATGGTTCTCACCCGGAAAAGGGTGGCATGCCCCCTCCGGATCAGGGATGAAGTCCTGCCCCAAGTGGAGGAGTTTAAGTACCTCGGGGTCTTGTTCACGAGTGAGGTAAGGATGGAGCGGGAGATCGACAGACAGAGCGTCCGCATTACTGCAGACGCTGCACCGATCTGTCGCGGTGAAGAGGGAGCTGAGCCGAAAGGCAAAGCTCTCGATTTGCCGATCGATCTTCGTTCCTACCCTCACCTATGGAGGACTGCTTTCTTTCACTTGTGTAATATTGCAAAAACAAGGCATATCCTGTCTCAAACAGT
>NW_024639090.1:0-621 GCF_008729295.1 Plectropomus leopardus
GCCATATTATGGTGTTTTTGGCCATTTTAACAACATTCTATGCCATGGCATGCCATGGCACGTTATTTTAGGTGTTTTTCAGCTGTTTTCAGCTGTTTTTGGGACATGTCATTTTTTGACTATTTTGCCATGCTATAGCCTTGCTTTTCGGGTCATTTTTTCAACATGCCATATTATGGTGTTTTTCGTAATTTTGACAACAGTTTATGCCATGGCATGCCTCTGCACGCTATTTTATGTGTTTTTCAGCTGTTTTCAGCAGTTTTCGGGACATGTCATTTTTTGACTATTTTTGCCATACTATAGCCTTGGTTTTCGGCTCATTTTTTATATGTGACATATTATGTTGTTTTTGGCCATTTTAACAACATTCTTTGCCATGATGTGCCATGGCACGCTATTTTATGTGTTTTTCAGCTGTTTTCATCTGTTTTTAGAACATTCGATTTTTTGACTTTTTTGCCATACTATAGCCTTGCTTTTTGGGTCATTTTTTCAACATGCCATATTACGCTGTTTTTGTTCATTTTTGCAACATTCTTTGCCATAATGTGCCTTGGCAGGCTATTTTATGTGTTTTTCAGCTGTTTTCAGCTGTTTTCGGGACATTCAATTTTTTTA
>NW_024639091.1:0-374 GCF_008729295.1 Plectropomus leopardus
TCCACATGTGCTTTGTGGACTTGGAGAAGGCATTCGACCGTGTCCCTCGGGCAGTCCTGTGGGGGGTTCTCCGGGAATATGGGGTTTCGGACTCCCTGATACGGGCTGTCCGTTCCCTGTATGACCGGTGCCGGAACTTGGTCCGCATTGCCGGCAGTAAGTCGAACTCGTTTCCGGTGAGGGTTGGACTCCGCCAGGGCTGCCCTTTGTCACCGATTCTGTTCATAACTTTTATGGACAGAATTTCTAGGCGCAGCCAGGGTGTTGAGGGGGTCCGGTTTGGTGACCTCAGGATTAGGTCTCTGCTCTTTGCAGATGATGTGGTCCTGTTAGCTTCATCGGGCCGCGACCTTCAGCTCTCACTGGATCGGTTC
>NW_024639092.1:0-211 GCF_008729295.1 Plectropomus leopardus
AATGCCATGTCCCAAAAACAGCTGAAAACACCACAAAACAGCATAAAATAATCTGGTGAGACACGCTATAGCATTAAAACCTGCAAATATAGCCAAAAACAACAATCTTTAGCATGTCAAAAAAATGACCAAAAAAGCAAGGCTATAGTATGGCAAAAAAGTCGAAAAATGCCATGTCCCAAAAACTGCTGAAAACACCTCAAAACAGCGT
>NW_024639093.1:0-345 GCF_008729295.1 Plectropomus leopardus
AAATTAATTCTCTGGGTGAAATTCCCAGGGTGGCGTTGTCGAGCCCCTTTTTCTGGTAACAATATTATTCTTATATTCAGTCACCCCCCTCCTCGCCACAAAACTCAAGGAGGTTTTTAATACGGTTGGGCCCAGCATTTTATATATTATTAATATTTCTTTAGCAGAAGGTGTAGTCCCCTCTGTGTAACGGGTGGTTGTAGGACTCAGATGCAGTACGCCAACACGCTCGTTCAGTTGGTAATAACTTTTATTTAAACCAACACAGTTTATGCTCAGCTTACAGGAAAAGAGTTCGTTCTTCGGGCAGGAAGCCTTAGCAAAGTCTCTGGGTATCACACGAAG
>NW_024639094.1:0-477 GCF_008729295.1 Plectropomus leopardus
AGCTGAAAACAACTCAAAACAGCATAAAATAGCGTGCCAAGACACACAATGGCATAGAATTTTGCGAAAACTACCAAAAACACCACAAAAATGCATGTTGAAAAAATGACCAAAAAAAAGGCAAGGCTATAGTATGGCAAAAATGTCAAAAAATGACAAATCCCAAAAACAGCTGAAAACAACTCAAAACAGCATAAAATAGCGTGCCAAGACACACCATGGCATAGAATTTTGCAAAAACTACCAAAAACACCATAAAAATGCATGTTGAAAAAAATGACCAAAAAGGCAAGGCTATAGTATGGCAAAAATGTCAAAAAATGACAAATCCCAAAAACAACTGAAAACAACTCAAAACAGCATAAAATAGCATGCCAAGACACACCATGGCATAGAATTGTGCAAAAATTACCAAAAACACCACAAAAATGCATGTTGAAAAAAATGACAAAAAAAGGCAAGGCTATAGTATGGCAA
>NW_024639095.1:0-570 GCF_008729295.1 Plectropomus leopardus
GCCTTGGATTTTCGGTCAGATTTTCGACATGCCAAATTGTGCTGTTTCGGGCTGTTTTTGCAACTTTCTTTGCTATGGCGCGTCTTGGCAGGCTATTCTAAGCTGTTTCTAGCTGTTTTTAGCAGTTTTTGGGACGTGTCAAATTTTGAAATTTTGCCTTACTAGCCTTGGATTTTCGGTCAGATTTTCGACATGCCAAATGGTGCTATTTTGGGCTGTTTTTGCAACTTTCTTTGCTATGGCGCGTCTTGGCAGGCTATTCTAAGCTGTTTCCAGCTGTTTTTAGCAGTTTCTGGGAGGTGCCAAATTTTGAAATTTTGCCTTACTATAGCCTTGGATTTTCGGTCAGATTTTCGACATGCCAAATTGTGCTGTTTTGGGCTGTTTTTGCATCTTTCTTTGCTATGGCACATCTTGGCAGGCTATTCTAAGCCTTTTCCAGTTGTTTTTAGCAGTTTTTGGGACCTGTCAAATTTTGAAATTTTGCCTTACTATAGCCTTGGATTTTCGGTCAGATTTTCGACATGCCAAATTGTGCTGTTTTGGGCTGTTTTTGCAACTTTCTTTGCT
>NW_024639096.1:0-453 GCF_008729295.1 Plectropomus leopardus
TTTTGTCATTATTGTAATTTAATTGTTATTTACGACATCTATTGCATTCTGTTCGTCCTGAAAGGGGGATCTCTCCTTGGCTGCTCTTCCTGAGGTTTCTACAATTTTTTCCCGCCATTTGCAGAAATGTACAATTGGGTCATTGCTCTTCCTCTCTCTCTTTCTCTTTCCTTTTTTGTCATTATTGTAATTTAATTGTTATTTACGAATTCTATTGCACGTCTGTCCGTCCTGGAAAGGGGATCTCTCCTTGGCTGCTCTTCCTGAGGTTTCTACAATTTTTTCCTGCCGTTTGCAGAAATGTACAATTGGGTCATTGCTCTTGCTCTCTCTCTTTCTCTTTCCTTTTTTGTCAATAATTTAATTGTTATTTACGACATCTATTGCAGTCTGTCCGTCCTGAAAGGGGGATCTCTCCTCGGCCGCTCTTCCTGAGGTTTCTACAATTTTTTC
>NW_024639097.1:0-444 GCF_008729295.1 Plectropomus leopardus
TTCTCTGTTCTTACTGCGCGGCGCTGCTACGTCCCAATTTCTCAGTTTTGAGATCAATAAAGTATATCTATCTATCTATCTATCTAAATACGACTGAGGAGGGATCCATCTTCCAGGATGGACAGACGTGCAATAGATGTTTTACATAACAGTAAAGTTGCAGTAGATATCACAATCAAAGACAGGAAAGAGAGAGAGAACAACCTGAACAACAACCTGAAATTACGTTTATACTTAATTTTCTGCACATCTCAGTTTTTGCTTTAACTTTTTTCTGTTACATCTATATACAGTAGACATAACTCACACACACAAGAAAATGTTCTTGCTCCTTTTTATTTATGCATCTAATTTTATCCAATGAATTGCTGTTGATTTGAATATCATTACTGATTTCTTTCTTGTAATTATTTATATCATCATTTTATTATATCTGAGAGAGAG
>NW_024639098.1:0-203 GCF_008729295.1 Plectropomus leopardus
GAGTTACAGTAATCCAGCCTAGAGGTGACAAATGCATGTACTAATTTTTCAGCAATCTCTTTGGGACAGGATGTCTAATTTTTGCGATGTTACATAAGTGAAAGAAAGCAGTCCTAGAAGTTTGTTTTATATGGGAGGCAAAAGATAGATTTTGATAAAAAAAAAAAAAAAAAAACTCTGAGGTTCCTTACAGTTGTGCTAGA
>NW_024639099.1:0-1142 GCF_008729295.1 Plectropomus leopardus
TTTTTTTGTTTGTTTGTTTTCTGTACGTACTGCACATATCTTTATTATTGTTATTTCATTTTATTCTTTGTTAAGTGCCTTCCTTTGTGTATATATATATATATATATATATATGCATTATTTTGCCCTTTTTAACGAATATTTCATTCAGTTCATTCTTATTTGCTGCAGCTGTAACAAAACAATTTCTCTCCAAGATTAATACATTATTTCTATTTTATTTTATTTTATTTTACTTTTCTACAATGTGGTTTTACAGTTTAACAGTTTCTCTGTTTCGTCTCCAGAGCTCAGAGCTGCTGCTGCAGGAGGCTTTTTCTTTCAGTATTTGCAGTAAAATCCTGCAGTTATTCTCCATGTGCAGCTGCTGTAAATATGTTTTTAACTGTTGACTTTTTGCTTTTTTTAAACTGTTTATGTTCTTCTTTTTGCTCCATTTATCTTTTACATACCTGCTTTGATTTCCCCTTTGCTGGTGGAATAATGCAGATTTACCCGCCGTGGGACAAATCTACAATTATCTTATCTGATCTTATCTTGCCTCTCTTGTCTTGTCTTATTTTATCTTATCTTCTCTAATCTGATCTGATCTGATTTGATCTTGTCTTGTCTTGGTTTGTCTTATCTTATCTTATCTTATCTATCACGTCTTGTCTTATCTTATTTTATTTTATCTGGTCTGGTCTGGTCTGGTCTGGTCTGGTCTTGTCTTGTCTGATCTGATCTATCGTCTTGTCTCGGCTAGTCTTAATGTTTTGCAGTAGTACTGCAGTACTGACCCGGCCCCGGTACAGCAGGTCCAGTCCTCGGTCGATCCAGCGCTCCACCTCCAGCCTCCTCTGCAGCTCTCTGCGGTTGTACTGAACCGTGACTCGGGCCCGCCGCCACTGCACGCTCTGATCTGCCTGTCCGCCGCCGGCACGACCCGGTGACCCATCACTGCACGTCCTGTTGACCCGCCGCCTGACCCGGTGAGACGCCATCACACCTGCACCGTCTACACCTGATCCTCAAATATTCAGATTTTAAAATGTTTACAGTTTTTAACTGAAGAGACAAAAATACAAAGTAAATTACTAAATACTGATGATAATAATAATAATAATAATAATAATAATAATAATAATAATAATAAAATCTGT
>NW_024639099.1:1207-1674 GCF_008729295.1 Plectropomus leopardus
TTTTTTTGTTTGTTTGTTTTCTGTACGTACTGCACATATCTTTATTATTGTTATTTCATTTTATTCTTTGTTAAGTGCCTTCCTTTGTGTATATATATATATATATATATATATGCATTATTTTGCCCTTTTTAACGAATATTTCATTCAGTTCATTCTTATTTGCTGCAGCTGTAACAAAACAATTTCTCTCCAAGATTAATACATTATTTCTATTTTATTTTATTTTATTTTACTTTTCTACAATGTGGTTTTACAGTTTAACAGTTTCTCTGTTTCGTCTCCAGAGCTCAGAGCTGCTGCTGCAGGAGGCTTTTTCTTTCAGTATTTGCAGTAAAATCCTGCAGTTATTCTCCATGTGCAGCTGCTGTAAATATGTTTTTAACTGTTGACTTTTTGCTTTTTTTAAACTGTTTATGTTCTTCTTTTTGCTCCATTTATCTTTTACATACCTGCTTTGATTTCCC
>NW_024639100.1:0-377 GCF_008729295.1 Plectropomus leopardus
TTGTGGGTCATTGTCGGTCTATGATGATATTGATAAGAGTCTCATGCATATATTGATACGTAGGTGTCCAAAGGCATGATCACAGCATCGGCGCAACCAGGATCAAGAGCACGATCAGGGCGAGCGGGGGGTACAGAATCAGTGCAGCCACAGCACGAGCACAACCAAAGGCAGGATCACAGTGCCAGCACAAATATCACAACGATCAGGCACAGCCAGGATTGCAGCCATGTGAATGTTAAAATCCCCTACGATAATAATTTTGTCTGATTTGAGCACTAAACTTGATATAAGCTCAGAGAACTCAGACAGAAATTCAGAGTATGGGCTGGGGGCGCGGTACACTATAACAAACAGAATTGGCTGTAAAGTTTTCC
>NW_024639101.1:0-306 GCF_008729295.1 Plectropomus leopardus
AAATGGTCAGGCTCCATCCTATCTGTTGCAGTTCACAGTTCACCAACCCTCAAGATTACTGCACTCTAAAAATGCAGGATTACTTGTGGTTCCCAAAGTTACCAAGTGCAGGATAGGCTACACAGACTTTCTATAGGGGTCAGAGAGCAGTGGGACTAACACTGCTCTCTGACCTTTATATTTAAGTCATAATAGCTGATTAGTGACCCTAGTTTCATTAGGGTGTTTATTCCTGGAGCAAAAATTTCTTTGTGTGACGGGGAGGAGGGGGAGGTGGCAGAGCTTTTAGCCCGATCTGGCGGGGGT
>NW_024639102.1:0-434 GCF_008729295.1 Plectropomus leopardus
CTTCCTCTGATACGCTGAGCTCCTTTTCCTTCTCTCAATGCCGCCATCAGAAATCATGCATGTCTGTTAACTGCATTGCCATGTGCAAGCTTAGCTTAGCTCTGTGATAGCCCTGTGGTACTCTCACTACCTGGGGCTCACGATTACAGAGCCTGGGTCTGTTGAACTGCACTACGCTAATCCTGTTGCCTCTCAGGAGCGTTCCTGCTCCCTTGTTTCCTAGTTTCCCTGGATCCAGGCCGTAACCTTGACTGTGCCTGACCGTGGTGATAGCTGTGCTGATGCCGCGACCCTGCCTTTGGTTGTGCTCGTGCTGTGGCTGTACTGATTCTGTGCCCCCCGCTCGCCCTGATCGTGGTCTGGTCCTGGTTGCGCCGATGCTGTGATCTTGCCTTTGGACACCTCCCTTTCACATATGCATGAGACTGTTATCA
>NW_024639103.1:0-590 GCF_008729295.1 Plectropomus leopardus
AAGATGCTATTTTGTGGGTTTTGGAACAGTTTTTGGAGGTTTTTTTTTAACACAGTATAGCATGTAGAGGCATGTAATAGTATACAAAGTGGTTTTCAGCTGTTTTTTGGACATGTCAAATTTTGACTTTTTTGCCATACTATAACCTTGCTGTTTTCGTCATTTTTTAAGATGCTACTTTGTGGGTTTTGGAACAGTTTTTGGAGTTTTTTTTCAATAATGTATACTATTACATGCCTCTACATGCTGTACTAAGTGGTTTTCAGCTGTTTTTTGGACATGTCATATTTGCACATTTTCGCCATACTATAGTCTTGCTATTTTTCGGCATTTTTTCAACATGCTGTTTAATGGATTTTGGGAACGTTTTTGGAGTTTTTTTCAACAATGTATACTATTAGAATGCCTCTACATGCTATACTAAGTGGTTTTCAGCTGTTTTTTGGACATGTCAAATTTTGACTTTTTTGCCATACTATAGCCTTGCTGTTTTCGTCATTTTTTAAGATGCTATTTTTTGGATTTTGGAACAGTTTTTGGAGTTTTTTTTCAACACTGTATACTATTACATGCCTCTGCGTGCTATATAA
>NW_024639105.1:0-405 GCF_008729295.1 Plectropomus leopardus
CACTCTTCTCCACAGTGACTGAGAAACAGGTCTCTATGCAGGAAGAGTGTCAAAGGGGTTTAATATGTTGGACAAAGAGGTTTTTGGTCAATACATTATATACAGTGAGGATTATGTGCAGATTTTCACTTTGCATGTCTCTTAGTGAAAAGGGCCTGTTTCCAGCATGCCTGCGCTGAATAAGCGTCAAAAGCGGATTTTTAACAGCGTCTTTCATCCTAGCTGCCACTCTTCTCCACAGTGACTGAGAAACAGGTCTCTATGCAGGAAGAGTGTGAAAAGGGTTTAATATGATGGACAAGGTGGTTTTTGGTCAATACATTATATACAGTGATGATTATGAGCAGATTTTCACTTTGCATGTCTCTTAGTGAAAAGGGCCTGTTTCCAGCATGCCTGCGCTGA
>NW_024639107.1:0-464 GCF_008729295.1 Plectropomus leopardus
CACACACACACAGACTCACACACACAGACCCACACACACTCACAGACAAACTCTCACACACACACTCACAGACACACAAAGACACTCACACACTCTGAAGCAGAGCTGTTTGTGTTAAAGGGTTAATTGTGCAGATCCTGGTTTCAGCAGCTTGTCAGCTCTCTCGCCCTCCAAATTTAGGCTACATGTTGGTGATGGAAACAGCGTGGTCATTACGCAGGGGTCCCGTGACCTCTGACCTCCAGATGCGTGAATGAAAATGTGCGATTTCAAAGATTAATCGTTTGACGGCCTGAAATTCTGTTTTCAGACTGTGACTCCGAGAAAAGGGACTCAGTGTGTCAACTGCTGGACCGAAACCACCACGCTGTGGAGACGCAACGCCACCGGACAACCTGTCTGCAACGCCTGCGGCCTCTACTACAAACTACACCAGGTACTACAAACTACTGCAAACTACACCA
>NW_024639108.1:0-373 GCF_008729295.1 Plectropomus leopardus
ACACTGTTGATCTGTCCTATCTAATAAAGGCAAAAATGCCAAAAAATAATCTCTGGACCGTGTCACCAATCAAAGGAGGCTGTCAAGTTCCCAAGAGAAAAAATCTGTCCTGCTGTTCAAGACTGAAGGATCACCCTTAGTGTGCACCTGTGAGCACTCTCTGTCTTTACTGGTGATTGTTTGTGTTTGTGACCGTCAAGCTTATTTGGGAGACCTTGAGTCCCCCTTACGTCTGTGTGTGTGTGTGTAATGAGTGTGCATGTGTGTACATCAGACTACATGCTCCTGATTGCCTCGCAAACAATGCTGATAAGCCAGACAAAAGGCTAAGCCACCCCAACCAGAGGGGACACTAAATCCTCTGCACACTCCC
>NW_024639109.1:0-334 GCF_008729295.1 Plectropomus leopardus
AGGGGCCAAAATTTGAAATTTTTGCCATAGTATAGTATGCGATTTTTGCAATGCCATTTTTTGGACATACTAAATTATTACCTTTTTAGCATTTTCTTTTGTTTTTCATTTTTGGCCTTTTTTGGCCTTTGTTTCAGCTTTGTACACTATAATGCATCTCTACAAGCTAGAATATGTCATTTTCACATATTTTTGAGACGGGCTACAATTTGACATATTTTGCCATACTATAGTATGCAATTTTTTGCCATTTTTCAACATGTTAAATCATGTAATTTTTGGACTTGTTTGGAGTTTGTTTCCACTTTGTACACTATAACCTGTTTCTACAAGC
>NW_024639110.1:0-1459 GCF_008729295.1 Plectropomus leopardus
CCACTGACCTCCACTGACCTCCGCTGACCTCCACTGACCTCCGCTGACCTCTGATGACCTCTGGTCTCGGAGGATTGAAACACCGGCAGCTACACTCAGAAATTGTGGGCCGTGATGACGGAGAGCTTTTAATCAGAAGAGTGGCCGTGATTGGTTCACTGAACTGACAGGATTAAAGAGCACGAAGGTTTTTGACGCCGGAGTCTGAAATTAATCTGCACTTTAATCAGAGAGCGTTGAGTTAGCTTCACTTCCTGTTAATAAACCGCATCATCGCCCTGAACCCACCTGAGCCGAAGACTAACGGCTCCCCGTTTGCTGTGAAACTGCTCAAAATGTTCCTGCGAGCGAAGAAAAAGTGAAGAATCTTAGCCGAACATGTCCGTCGTTCAGCGAGATCAGTCCGCCGCAGAAACACGAAGTCACCAGCTGGTGTGAGGAAACATTTTTGGGTTCAGGTTAAAAAAACATCGACCGGTGCATTTCATTTGAAGTTTAATGAATTGGTGCACAGAAAAAAAGAACATTTAGAGCTCCTATCAGCCTGAAGCATCACGTCACGCTTCGACGACTCGAAATCAACGATGACGTGAACACTGAATCTAAACACTTAACTACATTTAATTTCTTTAAAGACAGAACTTTTCTTAAGCTGCCGAAGTGCTTCCCCAAAAACTGCAGTCAGATCAGCTGAGCTGATCCTAGTCCTCGTCTTCAGGGTCCCCTGAGGACAGGACACACAGAGAGACTCAGAAGACAGAGGACAGGACGTACAGAGGGACTTGCTGATGATATCTATTTCTGAAGATCAGCTGATATCTGACATTTAAGACGGAGGACTGCTGGACGAACGCTTTGAAAGGACAAACGCTCATTACTGTCCTCAAATCACCAGAAAAGACAGAGTGCAGACAGAGTGGAAAGAGCAAGTCCTGCGTTGGACCGTGAGAACTTTTTGGAAAGTTACGACACATTTTCAAACAAAAGGACCTTAAAGGACGTTCTTGGAGAGTTAGGACTTTTTAGAGAGCAAAGACTGAAAAGAGACTGAGACAGACAGACGGCCGAGGACAGTGTGAGGACAGTGTGAGGACGGCATGAGGACAGTGTGAGGACAGTGTGAGGATGGCATGAGGACAGTGTGAGGACAGTGTGAGGACGGCATGAGGACAGTGTGAGGACGGTGTGAGGACAGTGTGAGGACGGCGTGAGGACAGTGTGAGGACGGCGTGAGGACAGTGTGAGGACAGCGTGAGGACGGCATGAGGACGGCGTGAGGACAGTGTGAGGACAGTGTGAGGACGGCATGAGGACAGTGTGAGGACAGTGTGAGGACAGCGTGAGGACAGCGTGAGAACGGCATGAGGACAGTGTGAGGACAGTGTGAGGACAGTGTGAGGACGGCATGAGGACAGTGTGAGGACGGCGTGAGGACGGCGTGAGGACAGTGTGAGGACAG
>NW_024639111.1:0-284 GCF_008729295.1 Plectropomus leopardus
ATTTTTGCCATAGTATAGTATGCGATTTTTTTGCCATTTTTCAACATGCTAAATTATGTCATTTTTGGACTTTTTTGGAGTTTGTTTCCACTTTGTACACTATAACTTGTCTCTACAAGCTAAAATATGTCATTTTGAAACATCTGTGGGTGGGCTCAAAATTTGATTTTTTTTTGCCATAATATAGTATGCGATTTTTTTTGCCATTTTTCAACATGCTAAATTAATTCATTTTTAGACTTTTTTGGAGTTTGTTTCCACTTTGTACACTATAACTTGTCTCT
>NW_024639112.1:0-205 GCF_008729295.1 Plectropomus leopardus
TAAGGCTAAAAATGTCAAAATTTGACACATTCCAAAACCTGCTGAAAACAGTTGTAAACAGCGTATAATATCCTGTCAAGACATGCCATAGTAAAGAAAGTTGCCAAAAGGGCCAAAAACATCAGAATTTGGCATATCCAAAAAATGACCAAAAATGTAAGGCCAAAAATGTCTAAATTTGACACATCCCAAAAATGGCTGAAAA
>NW_024639113.1:0-374 GCF_008729295.1 Plectropomus leopardus
CAACTGTAATTTGATTAGTTAGCTTGCGGGACAAATGGACCCTAAGTAAACCAAACTACAGTCTTTGTTGTCAGGTGCAAAAATCTCAACTCCAGCCATTCAACAATTCTAATAACCGTCAATTGTGAATTAAAGTTGACGTATTGTAACTGTAAAGTGCTTTGATTGGTTTTAATCCTATCCCATTTAATAATAATCATATAAAAAAACATGCTAATTTTGTTTATCCCAATATAAAAGAGCCAAAGTGCTTGTGACAGTGTGGGGTATTGAAAGTGAGAGAAAAACACGGAGCAGCAAGGGGTGTTTTCGTGTTTATGTCTGGTGTACGATGACAGGTATGCCCATGTGCCCCAAACCCACAGAAACATGGC
>NW_024639114.1:0-221 GCF_008729295.1 Plectropomus leopardus
GAGTGAGAGAGAGAGAGAGAGAGAGAGAGAGAGAGAGAGAGAGAGAGGTGGAGTTAGGGGGCTTGATAAGGCTTCTGCTCTTTCATCACACTCACACACACCAAGTTGAAAACACACATCCTTTGGGGTTTACAGTGGGTTATTTAGCAATTTCTAAAAAGAGGACAGAGGCGGCAGTCTGTGTGTGTGTGTGTGTGTGTGTGTGTGTGTGTATAGAGAGG
>NW_024639115.1:0-920 GCF_008729295.1 Plectropomus leopardus
TTCCTCCTCGACCGGTCGACCTGAGAGACACCGAGACGTTAAGACACGCACGCACGCACGCACGCACGCACGCACGCACGCACGCATACACGCACGCATACACACACACACACTCTTACCCGGCAGGCGTGCCCCGGGTATCGTCTGCTCTGGAAACACAGCGAGGTGCTTCCCTCCAGCTCCATGCGCGTGCTGATCTCCCTGAAATCAACCAGACAATAGAAATTTTAGCGTGTATTTTAAAAATTTTTTCTGTCTCTCTCTCACATACGCACGCACGCACGCACGCACGCACGCACACACACACACCCTTAAAAAAATATATTAAGTTTATGTTTTCCTTTGGAAACATGGAAACAGGGCGTGAAATGTCCTGAAATTTGCAAGAAATTAGTAAAAGTTCACAAAAAAATTAGAAAATTCTTCATTAAAATAGGGAAAAAATGTAAAGAGAACTATTTATATTTATATCACAATTATATATTTAAAATTGTGTTACATAAATATATTTGTGTTATTTCAGCACTTTTTCAGATCATTTCACTTTGTCTTGTAATTTTTGGGGCTTATTTCTCGTACAGTTGCCTCTTTGTGTTCTTGAAATAAACCGAGTAAATTTGCTCAGTTTTCAAAGCGTTTAAAGGATGAGAAGCACCAAATCAAAGTTCCCGTCTGGGGAATGAAGTGAAATCATTTAACTGCTGTTTTAAAAAACGTCAGATGCAGGAAACTGGAACAGATTGATCTTTGAGGATCTTTAAATCGCCCAGTTTGTACCTGGTCTGCACGGCGCAGCAGCAGCAGAAGACCGAGCGGATGGAGTGATCTGGAGGAGGAAAAAAACATCTTTAAAAACATAGATAACAATAAAGAAACAAAAAATAGGGCAATAAATGCAAATGTACAAGTATGGACCTGAA
>NW_024639116.1:0-439 GCF_008729295.1 Plectropomus leopardus
GTGACGTAACCAGGAAATCCTCCGAAGGCTAGACCGTCCCAATTAACAACCGTTGATGCAGCCTTCGGAGGATGCAGACCCTGAATTGGGACACAGCTACTATCTTTGTGACCAAGCGACATGTTTTGCCTGTAGATCCCTCTGATTGTTGCTCACTCAGAACAAAGATTCATTAAAGTTTTTCAGTGTGCGGACGTCAAATTGGCGGCTTTGCTTTCATTGTATTTTCAGAGTTTGTAATAACATAATAGTCTTTGTTGGAGCCACAATGGGTGCTTTTTGTTTTTGAACACTGGTTCATTTTGGGGTATGCCACACCTAAGGGGGGCAGTGACACCTTGGTGGTGGGTCATGTCACACAATCATGTCATATAAAGACACGGGTGGGCTCAGTATGTTTGAATCATAGGAGAGATGTCATGGTTCTTACTGCAAACTC
>NW_024639117.1:0-296 GCF_008729295.1 Plectropomus leopardus
CCTTCCTTTCGCTTCCTCTTTCCTCCTTCACGGAGCCGGCAGCCGTGTGTGGTAGCGTCTTGCTGGGTAGAAGATTGGGTTTCAAAACAAAGGTACGCATGCTCTGTTCCGCTCGATTTATCCAGTGTGATGGGCCTTGTGTTTACTCCAGTTTCGCGCCGTCCAGCAGTGTGGTGTTACCGGGAGCCGGGCTGTCTCCCTTCGGCCTGGGTGTGCGTGGTGCGCTTTCTGTGGGTGGGACGCTTAGTTGTCTGCCTTTTTATATTAAGCTGCCGATGGTCTGGTGAGGTGTATTG
>NW_024639118.1:0-224 GCF_008729295.1 Plectropomus leopardus
TGCTTTTGATTCGTACATTTTAGTGGAGGTTAGTGGGAAAGCCCTGAAAGGTAAGGTGAAAAATAAAATTGTGGGAAATGCTAGCTAAAGTTGCTCTTCTACATTTGAGATATTATCTCCTTTGTAGGATACATTTTCCCTATGTAAAAGATAATATCAATAATAACTTATGACTTTTTGGCCAACATTGCCCACAATCTCTTTTTCACCTTACCTCTCAGGGC
>NW_024639119.1:0-391 GCF_008729295.1 Plectropomus leopardus
AGTAGTAGTAGTAGTAGTAGTAGTAGTAGTAGTAGTAGTAGTAGTATTAAAGAGCCTATTTGCTAGATGCCTGATTAGAAAAAAACTGGACCTAAAACTCCAAAGAAATGCTGTGACACATACAGTAGATGCATTAAACGTTGTATAACATAGCAGTCCTGTCCCTGAACTGGTTAATCAGTATCTTTTCTTGAATACTTGACTTAAATCTTAAAATGTTTGTCAAAGGGATGCAGTTTATATAATCACTGGCAAATGTATTACGGCATCAGTTTGTGGTAGAGAAAATAACAATAACAAAGACTGGTAATCTTTACAGACTAGCAGCAGCACAGACGTAGTTCGACGCTTCTCCCTCATTCGTGCACGGCCATTAAAGTACACAGAAAAT
>NW_024639121.1:0-1497 GCF_008729295.1 Plectropomus leopardus
TCCTCTTCTCCTCCTCCCCCTCTCTCCTCCTCTCCTCCGCCTCCTCTCTCCTGTCTCCTCCTCAGGTTGGAGCGTCTGGTGGAGGTTTTGAGGAAGAAGGTTGGAGCAGGAAGTCTTCGCGCCGTTATCTAATGTCACAGTTTCTATTTTATTATTTTTGATATTTTCATTCTTTATTTTTCAGTTTAATCTTTTTTTATTGTTATTTTGATATTTTCACTCTTTATTTTTTTAGTTGTTTTTTTTTTTTAAACTTTTCTTCAATTGTTTTTGATATTTTCACTTTATTTTTATTTTTATTTTTTTTTTTTTTGGACTTTTTTTATTATTAATTTCAATTATTGTTTTTAGGATGTTTCTTTATCTCCAGCAGTTTGTATTTGACTGTTTGTGGAGTATTGCATGTTTCTGTTCTCTCTCTTTTATGTCATTTTTTGAATCGGATGTTTGTGATGAGTGAATTCTTTTCCTCTGATGTGAGCTCAAATAAAAAGTTATTGATTGTTGGTTGATGAGTCGACAGTCGGCCGTCAGATCTGATCTCAGATCTGTTTCTGCTTCATTGATCAGACTGAAGAGACCAAGCAGCAGCTGATTCAGAGTCTGCTCCTCCTCCTGCTCCTGCTTTTCCTCTCTCCTCTCCTCGTCCTGCTCCCGCTGCTCCTCTCTCCTTTCCTCTTCCTGCTGCTCCTCTCTCCTTTCCTCTTCCTGCTGCTCCTCTCTCCTTTCCTCTTCCTGCTCCTGTTCCTCTCTCCTCTCCTCCTGCTGCTCCTCCTGCTCCTCCTGCCCCCCCTCCTGCTGCTGTTCCTGCTCCTCCTCTCTCCCCTCCTCTCCTCCTCTCTCCTCCTTATCTCCTCTCTCCTCTCCTCTCCTCCTCATCCCCTCTCCTCCTCCTTTTTCTACTCATCTCTCCTCCTCCTCCTCCTCCCACTCCTCTCTCCTCCTCCTCCTCCTCTTTAATATCAGATCAGTCTGTTAGTTCTCATGTTGATTTAAGGTTCTACTGTTTTCATTTGATTAATTTCGGAGGATTTTTGTGACAAAAGAGTTGAAGCTGCTCCGACTTCAGACTCCTGAAACTTCAAATTAAAATTTAACTTAGACACTTCAACAAGTCACACTGAACCACAGACGCTATTCACACAGACACTATTCACACTGAAACACAGACACTATTCACACAGACACTATTCACACTGAAACACAGACACTATTCACACAGACACTAGTGTACACTGAAACACAGACACTATTCACACAGACACTAGTGTACACTGAAACACAGACACTATTCACACTGAACCACAGACGCTATTCACACAGACACTATTCACACTGAAACACAGACACTATTCACACAGGCACTAGTGTACACTGAAACACAGACACTATTCACACAGACACTATTCACACTGAAACACAGACACTATTCACACTGAAACACAGACATTATTCACACAGACACTAGTGTACACTGAAACACAGACACTATTCACA
>NW_024639122.1:0-659 GCF_008729295.1 Plectropomus leopardus
TCAGAGTTAAAAAAGTTCACATCCATTCATCATTGGCCCGTTATTTTTGCACAGAATATGACTTTATAGCTGAAAAACATTTGTTCATGTGGAGTCTCACATGCAGATGTGCATTCAACATGCCCAAATTCGCCCGATTCAAACGTGTCAGGATATCTACAACGTCATTTTGTTCAAAGCTCCCTCAGAGGGCCTGTGTGAGGTTAAATGTTTTCTTCACTCCACCGCCGAAAGTGAGCTGACAATAATACCAAGACTGAGTTCAAATACACTTCTATTTCGCGACAAAATCGCTGTTTGGAGCTTAAACTCAGAGGACTAAGCATTCGGTGCGAGTGTTAATGATATCCATGTTTCAGTTTCACATTGGTCAAAGGGGGGATTACAGATATGTTGTGACCAAGCTGGATTCCATATCTGGATATCAGGGTGTATTTTGCCACTGTGTTGGTAGCCTCTGAACTGAGCAGAGGAGAAAGCAGAGGATTTTGGATGAATCTTTTCGAAACTAACTTGTAGATATGTGCAATTATTATGCAGGAGGCGTGGCGAAACTGACGCCACGAATGGCGCACAGCTAATAGCAGAGTCCGCCCCTCTTCATGTGCTGCAGTCATACAGCCGCTTTAGCACCACAGAAAGCTGAACAGCTCCCTCAG
>NW_024639123.1:0-330 GCF_008729295.1 Plectropomus leopardus
ACCCGGTTACACGATTTATGATCTTTTTCTATCGCAGTTGCGCTATAAACCCACTAGATGGTTCTGTCTCCATTCAAATACCTCCTAATCTCATTAAATCAAAGCCATTCCAGTAGTTAGTTATCGCACAAAAACGTTTATTCAGCAAACGGAACTTAAAAAGTAGGCAATCCATCTCACCATTTAAGGCTTAGACCTACTTATGACAGAAAGTAAAATGAGTTGAAAATAAAATCATCAATTTTGACAGACAAGAAAACGTACAAGTGAAAGCTGGAGAAGGTTTAACCTTCTTTTTTAATCATTGTTTTAACTATTGCTCACTTTTGT
>NW_024639124.1:0-308 GCF_008729295.1 Plectropomus leopardus
GTGAGATTAATCTAGATTAAAAAAATTAATCTATGCCCAGCACTAATATTTATATTGTTTAATAATATTTGTTATATCATACATATTTCCTATGAAATCCATCTTTTTAATGCCCCCGCACTAGCGGTAGCAAAGGCCAGAGGTATTATTTTTTTTATTTTATTGTTTCAGGTTATCTGTATGTACATTTGTCTAATTCTTGTGAGTGTAATATCTCCACAACACCTTCTTTAACACCTTTTTTCAAATTTGGCACTAACGTCCATTTGGACTTTAGAATGAACTGATTTGAATTTGGTGACTGATCA
>NW_024639125.1:0-671 GCF_008729295.1 Plectropomus leopardus
GAGGAGGAGGAGGAGGAGGAGGAGGAGGAGGAGGAAGAGGAGGAGGACATGTCATCTTTTCTGTGTTGACAGAAGAAACTCAAGTTCATCCATCCATCTCCATCTGTCCAACCAAAGACAAGGACAGCTGAAAACTTCAGTATCGTAATATTTCAACACTAAAACGTTCAAATCTGCAAATTCCTCCACTCTGATCACACTTTTGTACTTTTTGTTCACCGAGTAGAAAACAGAGTACCTAAAAAAAGCAGCTGTCACAGACTTTTATTTGCAACAGACTTTTATTTTATTTGTAACAGACAGGGTGCTTTCTACTTCAAACACAAATAAAGGTTTAACCCTTTGAAACCTGGAGCCACATTACATTTCTTGTGCTGCTTGCAGACACTTCTGACAAGTATTTAAACCTTTGACCCCTTAACAAATTGGTGGATTTTATTTTCCAAAATATGGGAAAAAGGCAATAAGCACCTTGGTAAGAAATGTTCCATGAATTACAAGAAATTAGTAGATTTAGAAAGGCATTTTTAAAAAGCTAGAGAAATATGTCAGGGGGAAAACAAAAATAGGAAAAAACAATATTTTTAATATCAAATTACATTATTTTATTACATAATTTTTTAAAGCATGTTTTCAAGGCCATTTCTTTGATTTTTTTTAACCTTTCCTTA
>NW_024639126.1:0-346 GCF_008729295.1 Plectropomus leopardus
AGATTTTTCAAGATAGCCTTCAAGAATTATTTCTGTCAATATTTCAATCCATGATTTAAAAACAGCAATCTTTGCATTCAAATAAAGCACTTTATCTCTGTGTGTGTGTGTGTGTGTGTGTGTGTGTGTGTGTGTGTGTGTGTGTGTGTGTGTCTGCAGCCCTACCCTGAAGGCTGGAACCTGCCCGGTGGAGGAGCTCAGAGGGGAAATGTTCTAAACCTGAATGGAGCAGGAGACCCACTCACACCAGGGTACCCTGCCAAAGGTTTGTTTATGTGTGTGCTTATATGTGTGTTAGTGCCTGTGCAAGTGTATACATGTGTGAGTTCAACCAGCATATAGTCTT
>NW_024639127.1:0-307 GCF_008729295.1 Plectropomus leopardus
CACACACACACACACACACACACACACACACACACACAAACATGTACACACACACAAAAGTGCATATAACCTTCAGCTTGCGCAAGAGCACAGACATAGCACTGGAATCCAATAAGGCCAGTAGTGTGAGCAAATGGTGCGTGAATGCTGGGTTCAAGCTGCAACATTTCCACGATATCAGCTGTGGGGCTGAAACATACATTTTTTTACGGCTTGTTTTATTCACTTTTGAGCTAAAATGACTGAAGTAATGGATTAGGTGATAAAAGAAACTACTCTGATAATCAATTGATATTTGAGTCATTTA
>NW_024639128.1:0-484 GCF_008729295.1 Plectropomus leopardus
AATTTCAAAACTTTTCCATAACTTTTCAAGGACCCAAATTTCCATTTTGAAAAGGAATACGTTTCACCTTGTCTTTGTCACCAGATTGGTGCATCTCTACACACACACACACACACACACACACACACACACACACACACACACACACACACACATACATGCGCACATGAATAATAGGGGACTATCTAAGTGTACTATCCAAGAGGGAACCTTTATTAGCAGTCATTTTAAAAATACAAAACTAGAATTGTAAATTTACTTTTGAGGTCTTCTTTCACAATATTACTGCAAATGTGATTTTTACAATTTTTTAAAGAAATTGCCAAGAGGGGACCTGAAGCCTTGAGCGACGTCTGCCTATCAAAGGGGGGACATCCATATACTGCAGTCAAACTGGTTTATCCTGGTTCTCTCACCTATAGAGTGCTTCTTTTTCACTAAAACTTCATTTGTATCTTTAAAAATGGGTATGTAAACTTTATTG
>NW_024639129.1:0-423 GCF_008729295.1 Plectropomus leopardus
TGTGTGTGTGTGTGTGTGTTACCCTGCAGGGCTGGAGTCAGACACCGTGTGTGTGTGTGTGTGTGTGTGTGTGTGTGTGTGTGTGTGTGTGTGTTACCCTGCAGGGCTGGAGTCAGACACCGTGTGGGTGTGTGTGTGTGTGTGTGTGTGTGTGTGTGTGTGTGTGTGTTACCCTGCAGGGCTGAAGTCAGACACCGTGTGTGTGTGTGTGTGTGTGTGTGTGTGTGTGTGTGTGTTACCCTGCAGGGCTGGAGTCAGACACCGTGTGTGTGTGTGTGTGTGTGTGTGTGTGTGTGTGTGTGTGTGTGTTACCCTGCAGGGCTGGAGTCAGACACCGTGTGTGTGTGTGTGTGTGTGTTACCCTGCAGGGCTGGAGTCAGACACCGTGTGTGTGTGTGTGTGTGTGTGTGTTACCCTGCAGGG
>NW_024639130.1:0-674 GCF_008729295.1 Plectropomus leopardus
TCAGGTTCTGGTTGTCGGAAATCCAGCGAACACAAACTGTCTGATCGCCTCCAAGTCGGCTCCGTCCATCCCCAAAGAGAACTTCTCCTGCCTGACCCGTCTGGACCACAACAGAGCCAGCTCCCAGGTACACACACACACACACACACACACACACACACACACACACACACACACACACACACACACACACACACACGTCTAAACAACCAAACCCTAAACCTCATTTAAACCACATTTCTCCTGGAATCGTTGTTTTAATGACACCAGGGTTTTTTAATTAATTTATTTGTTTGCTTTGGTTTTTGTTTTTTCAATTTTAAATTTTTATTAGAATTAAAATGGTGTTCATTGAACAGCACATACAGCATCCCGACGTCATTTTTCCACCTCTTGGTAAAGTAAACCATTACACCTCCCAGCTGTGTACAAATACTGCACATTACTTCTTTGTTTACTGGCACCTGTTTACATTTTTTTAATTTTTTTAATTCAATAAGATGTTTTACAATTTAAATTAAAGATATAAACAGCACTGACTCGCAGTCAGGGTCATTACAACAGAAATAAATTCAATATATGAGAAGAGCCTGAAAATATCAGAAAGGGGTTAAATGAAAGGTTTTCGTGTACAAAGAGTTTTTAGATTTTACTGCATAAAAATGGCAATAAAA
>NW_024639131.1:0-867 GCF_008729295.1 Plectropomus leopardus
TGGAGGAAATACATGCTATTTCCACTAGGTGACCTGTCACAGTCAATGTATGGATACAGTCTGGGATATGTCAGTGGTCAGCAGCTACACTCACATATATCGAAAATAATTTATTTTTTGTGGGTTTTTTCCATCTAAAAATATAGTGGCATCATGACAAAAACCTGGTGTTTAAAGGGTTAAAATTCTTAAAATATAATAAATATTTGATATTTATGATTAGGATTGATGTTGGTTAAAAAAAACTCAAGGAAAGCATAAAATAATGTAAATGTATTATATTTTTTAAAGCTTGAAAGGCACATTTTGTGTGCAGTGATACGAGTGTGTGTGTGTGTGATATTAAAGCAGGCCCTAAAGGGTTAAATACCAATCGTGGATTGTAACTAAGTACATTTACTCCTGTACTGTAAGCTCAGTTTTAACAAACGTGTACTTTACTTGAGTATTTAATTTCTCTGCTGCTTTGTGCTTAACTATATCTCAGAGGGAGTATTAGACTTTTGACTTTTTTACCACATTTGTCTGACTTTACTTTTAATAGAAAATACGATAAACTGATACAATATGATGAAATAGTACACATTGTAAAATCTGACAAGTTGATCTGACTTGAAATAATCTTGGAAACCAACTGCTTTGAAAAAAGCAAATGTAACTATAAGTCTTGATTTGTGTTTACTTCATATCTGAGTGTAGCATTAAACGTTGCTGTACTTCATTCTTGTTGCAGCTTAAAGATGAAACGAGATGAAACGAGCGTGTTGTTTGTGAGCAGCTCGGCCGTCAGACCAAAGCTTCACAGCAGCAGAGACACTGACCTCCGTCCTCTGACGTCCAAACACACCTGACTGCGTCCTGATGCGG
>NW_024639132.1:0-7066 GCF_008729295.1 Plectropomus leopardus
ATCTACACCAAACCATGTGCCTTCTTTCCCTAATCCTAACCATCCGTGCCAGCATGTGCTTGTGTTGTGTACACATAGCAGGAGCCAAATTGGTATGAGAACATGTTGGGTCACTCCTCCCAAACACAGGTGACTAAGCTTTGCAGCTGCCTCTGAACGAGGTATAGCAGTGATTCACAGCAGGAACTGGACAGCACCTCAGATTCCCACTCTAACACCAATGCTTATTCACCGTTCAACAGGAGCTCACTGCTCTGTCACATCTGTATAAGGGTAATGTGTCACCATGTTAAATGGTGATAGAAGTTGTGAAGTACCCTGTTTCTCCTCAGTGCTAATACTAATTACCATAATTTTTAACATCAAAATGCACTGCATTAATCTGGAAAGTTAACAACAGTTTTTGTTTTAGGTACACATTGCAGTGTGAATGATTACAACGTGTACTTTGAATGCTGGTAAGGTCCGTCCATTTTCATCTGCTTATCTGGGGCCAGGCTGCAGGGGCAGCAGGCTGATTAAATACTCCAGATGTCCCTCTCTCGAGTAAGTCTTTCCAGCTCCTCTTGGAGGACCTTAAGGCGTTCCCAGGCCAGATGAGATATATCATCCCTCCAGCATGTTCTGGGTCTACCCTACCTATCCTACCAATTGGATATGCCCAGAACACATCTAACAAGAGGCACCCAGGAGGCTTCCTGATCAGATCAGAAGCTTGTATCCGTGATCTCAGATTTTCTTTCCCTAACCAAAGCTCAGATTTGGGAGGTCGATGGTTTAGTAAACTGAAAGCTCAGCTCCCTCTTTATCACAAAGGTCTGGTGCATAGTCTGCATCCCTGCTGATGCAGTGCCACACACCCCATCGATCTCACGTCCCATTTTACTCTCACTCCTGAACAAGAACCAGAGATAGCTGAGCTTCTTCATTTCAGGGGGATGGCTCTCTAAAATTAATTCATTAATTAACAGTGCAAAAGTGATCTGGTCAGCCCCAGCATGTAACATATCCTGTTTTAACCCTGTACACATGACATTGATAACATAACATTTGTCATGACTTACTACATTGATATACTATGTTGCATTGTGACTTAACATTGACATTTGGTTTCACACAGAACATGAACAGTGGTATCCTGGATTTAAGTCAAGCTGCAATCTCAGGGGCTTAAAAATTAAGAAAATAGTGAAGTGCCAAGAACTGCCCTTCTTCTAATGGCCACTTGAGCCTGGTTCCAGAAGCACGATCCCCATAAACCTAAATAATAAATAATAAATGTCTAACCTCATAACAGAAATAAACATGTTTACAGCTTGGTACAGGAGCTGTGGCTTAGAGGTAAAGTGGGTCATCCATTAATTGGAAATATCCTTGAGCGAGATATTGGACCCTAAATCGCTCCCACTGGCTGTTACATCACTGTGCGAATGCATTTGGTTACTGCATTTGGTGGCACCATGTGCAGTAGCCTCAGCCACCAGTGTATGAATGTGTGTGTGAATGGGCAAATGTGCCATGCAGTGTGAAAGGGTTTCAAGTGGTCAGAAGACTCAAAAAGCGCTATACAAGTGCAGGTTCACTTACAAACATTCATGACAACTGAATACCTGCCAATCGGAATGAAGAAATCCCCCAGGGGGAAATAAATCAATATAATTTTTCAGCATGGTGAATATCAACCGAGGATCAATTATTTTCACAGTATTTTTCGCTTGATAATGTCAGTAGGTACTGTGTAGTCATTTTGATATCAAATCCCTACGCACCATATCAGTCAACAAAGATCACCTTTCCCAAAGCTTATAACATTTGGAGTACCTCCAATGATTGCATACCCTCCTTCTTTTCCATACCTCATTCCCTCTTCCCCTTTTCACTCCTTTCTTATAGAGTGCATAATATACAAAACATGCAGAAATGCGACATGTTTCAGGTTGCAATGGTGTCTCACCAAACTAAGAACCAGATTTAAAATGATCATTTTTATGGATTTTTATCTGGATTGTAGGTGTCAACCTTCTCCCTGAAACTCTTTTGAAATTAGCAAAAATGGATTTTGTTGAATTATTATCCAAATGTAATATCTCATTGATTTTTTTTTTTTATAAATGTAAGATTCCTGTTCAAACTTTCAGAAGCTTAATTATATTATGTTGTCACAGAGGTTTTGATTCATCTCTCTGTTAATTACAGAATTTGTGGTTTTAAGTATAGTGTCATAACTTTTACACAGTAACATACATAGAGTCATGTTACATTCATTTATTTATGTACACATTCAGCATTCCAACACCCAGGATTGTGAGTTCTGCTCGCTATACAAACTGTTCTGAAGTACGTTCATGATGTGTATCATGGTGTACTTGCAGTGATTGGAGTAAAATGTAGATCCCAACATGAATGAAGCCTCATCAGTGTTGCTGTGGGGTGGATCAGATGGGCAGCCCCCGAGCACTGCAGCCAGAGGGAACAAATCTTATTCCCCAGCCAAGTACAGTCCCAGATGGGTCCTTCTGTCAACACACACAAATATTCATGCACACGCACACACACACACACACACACCACCAATATAGCTTCATAGGATCTGCTGCTGGACAGTCTGCGACTGAAGGAAGAAAATAGTTTGATACCCCTTAACATGGAAATTGAACACATATGCTTCAATACATTCCAAAACACACACACACACACAAACAAACAAACAAACACATGAGCATATTCACTGTATCGTGAACATGTTCACTGAATGTAAAGAGTCACAGCAGGGTCTGCAGTTGTGTACACAGTAGATGTATATGATTTGCATTATGCATATGTGTGTTTGCATTCTGTCCTCGCAACAAACATGTCACACTAACTGAGCTGTGAAATCGAAAACAGAATGCTCAGGAGTATTGCAGGGTCAAGTCTGGACCTGGCAGGGTTTTGGTGACGGTGGACTGAAAAATACATCCAGTGTGTTTGTGGCAGTAAACAATTAACACAGCCACTCGCTGTCGAGTTTAGTGTCATTAAATATACAACAACACAGCTGTTCTTAACAATGGAGATTTTCCACAGCATACATTTTGAGTTGTCAAAGTAGAAAAAATACAGATGTTCACATTTTCGAGGATGCACTTAATATCTTCCTCAACAATGATGTATCATTTCACCCACCCACAAGACATCTGTGCATCCCTGTGTGTTTAATGGCGCTTTTCCACTATATGGTACTGGCTCTACTCTACTCTTCACTACTTGCCTTTGGTATTGGGTACTTTTCTGGGTTTCGTTTATAGTGCCAGCTCAGTGTAGCTGGTCGTCATAGCGATGCCATGGGACACTCTCACTTTGAGGGAGCCTCATTTTCCGGTGCGCACCACTACTACAACATGTAACGTTCATAAAGTGTGCAGCAGCGCGTGGTCAGTAACAGGGTTACTGCGGAAAAGATTCTATGCTATGGCAACGGCAGCGCGTGTAGATGCAGCAGCCAGTAGTTCCACAAATCCTTGCTACTTTTTCGCTATATTTTTCTATTTTCTCGATACCATGGCCCCCTCTGCTGAGGCACGACTTTTTTACGATAGAGTGGCACTTGTCAGCATCTGGAGAAGTTCTTTGGACTGATTGCAGCGTACAGTGAGAGGATCAGACAGACCAGACAGGAGAAACAAAACCGAAAGCACCAGACGAAGAGAGGGAGGAGAGCCAGTGTCGGGGCGAGACTAACCCGACCTGGACCAAGAGCTGCTCCTCTACCAAGCCTTCTTCTGTCTAATGTCCGCTGGCAGGAGAAAAAAATTGGATGAGATGCGACTAAGGCTTATTCAGCAACAGTTTTTCAACACCATGGCCCCTTCGACTTTTCTACGATCAGCATTGGGAAAAGTTGTGTTGGGCTTGGACTGAATGCAGCAGACCACGAGAGGGTCCCCACCAACACCATACACAAACAAACCAGTCAGACCAGAGGAGAGAAATGAAACTGAAAGTGCCAGACAAAAAGAGGAAGCAGATCACATTGAGGCTGGCCTGACTTGGACCTCTACCAAGCTTTCATCTGTCTAATGTCTGATGCAGGAAAGTGAGGTGTATGAGATGTGATTTTGTCTCACTCGGCAGCAGGGGATCTGGTACTGCTCTGCACACATCTTCTCAGAATCAGGCCCATCCAGATTAACCCCTAAAATCCCAGATCAAGCTATTGCACTGAATGGGCAACTCAAAGATGCAGCAGGATCAAGGATCAATGAAATTTCATTTCTTAAACTTTGTTTAAAAAATGACCAATAAATCTACCTTACCTTACCTTACCTTACCTTACTAATACCAGCCAGTGACATTTTCACTCTCTCTCTGTCCCTTCTGTCTGTAGAAAGTTGAGTGCAGCCACGCTTCATGCACAAATGGCCACAGCAGGAATAAACACGAAGTTAAATAGTGGATACAGATGTTCGGAAATTGAATGTAATGAGCGAATAAACACAAAACAATGGCATAACAATTATATTTTTTATTGTTTCAGGAACCTGTATGTGCAGAAAATATATATTCTGTAACACAAAAGTGAACCATTTTTTTCAGCTCACCCTCCGCCACTGTGGATGTCCTTGTCAAGCCCGTAACATTGGAAGCCATCGGGACGGTCTTTTCTTCCACCTTTCAATGTCCCGTGTTTGATGATGCTCCCTTGCAAGTCCAAACGGTCAAGTTTGTGGCATGGGAGGAGACATGAAGATGTCTTTGAAGATGTTTTTTGTTCTTTAACCCTTTCTCTCGCAGATGCCATCTTATGGTAATTGGGTTGCAGTCAGCATCAGTAAGGGCCTTAATTTAGATTAAGGATTAGCCTTTGTCTTCACAGACAGCCCATCGGATCCTCCAGCTCAGCACAGGTGACATTTTTTTGGGTCTACCACTTGACTTTTTTGTCCCATAACCTTCAGGATCTTATAAGAACTTTAAAATGACTGTCTTACTACATCCAACCGCGGCAGTGATGGCGTGTTGCAAAAGGCCTTGCTTGCGCTGCCCTCAGGAGGTCATGACAGTGTGAATGTCTGACAGCAAATGACATGAAATCCAGATTTTAGTGCTTATTTTGAGTTTTTAAGGCTATGGTCTTAAACTTTTGATCAGCTGATAAACAGCCTGCTTGAGTTTAAATGCATTTTCAGTAAATTGCCTACTCTCTATTTTTTGTCTCTTGCTCCTGTTTCTTCTTTTTGCATTTTGAAGCTCTACTTACAACCTGGTTAAGATCCACCAGCGCGAAATGCGAATACTTGTAATTTTCCCCTGGTCTTTGTTCAGGAGTACATATATATATTAACATTGTAACTGTAACATTGTAATATTGTTTCACTGTAACATCACTTTAGTTGTTTTACATTCTTCAGCAAGGCCACTTGGTGACTTGGTCATTTCCTTGCGTCATACCAGGAAAGTTTTATAAACTTGTTAGTGTTGATGTTTTTCTTTGTACATTTATCTGAGTGCTGTCAGCTAACATGCATTTGGAATTTGAACATAAGGGGGACAAAAAGGGAGAATGTAAAGCTCAGTATGGCTATTTGTTTTTTAATGAGTTTTTGGTCTTTGTGAGGACCGGGAGGAGCGTGTGTGTGTGTGTGTGTGTGTGTGTGCGTGTGTGCGTGTGTGTCTATGTACACAGCACGCGTGCTGCATTGATGTGTGAATGTGCGCAGCTTCCCTGCTGTATGTATGAAAGCAAATGGATATATTTAGGTTTTGTCTTAGAGGCAGTTTTTTCATCTCACACTGAGTGAGAGCTGTTCTGTGATAATGTGTTTTTCTGAGGCATGTGGCAGTCTGAATAATGCATCCTGCACACTGTCTTATTATGGCAGTGTATACAGTAATGTTCAAGGCTGGGCGGTCCAGAATGGCACAGTAATGCGTCGCCCTGCACACTGTTAAATATACATGAGCAGTGAAGTGGCTTTCTTTGTGAATAACAATAACTACAGTGGTGAGGAGTTGCTGCAGATATATGTGGACTGAGATTTCTGAGTTATTCAGGTGATCACAGATATTGCATGGCAAGCAATCTTACCTGCACAGTCTGCTTGACTAAAAAACACATGTGGGATGGGCAAGCCAGACTTGTGTGCCAGCTCTTGTAAAAGCCAAAGATTATACATGTGTTTACCTAATCTGAAGTGATTAGGTAAACACATGTGAAGTGAAGTGATGATAACTGCCAGTCCTTTAAATGTAAACATCTGTGGCCAGATGAATAAAACCCTGCATACATTCACCATTAAAACAATCAATGTGAACCAGGTGCACATGTAAATGCCTAATTGCCACTCCCACATGTAGCCAAAAATAGATTTTGAAAGGCCCCTTTATGGCTGTTTGCTTATTGATATGTCTGTCTACTCTAGCACTAATTGGACCTGTGGGAAGTAACACAACAAGCATCCGCAAAACTCTTAAGGTGCTGCCCAATTACAAAGGGCTGGGGCCTTAGTACGGGAAGATCAGTATCCTGTCTTAGTTTAGGATGATCTGACCTTTTTGTGCCTTCTTAAATTATTAGCTGCAGGTCTATAATGGTCCATGTTTCTTAATGGTTCTGATTAATGTGTGGTTTCTGGTTGTGGAATGATTTAACTGTCCACACATCCTGATCCCACAACACGTTCTCAACCTAACTCATCTCGTGGTGCCACTATGTCAGTGACGTTCTGCATCTCCTTATGACATTTAAGGTTTCCTTCTGTGTCAGCTGTTTACAATCCAGGATGCCCTTACAATGATGTCAACAAATGCACATGGTGGGATGATGCAGCATGCCAATGCGGGCTGTCACATTGGTTAGCAACAAAGTCACAGATATTTAGGCTTAGGCAAAAGAGGCACATGTTAAGGTATAAAAAAACAACAACAAAAAAAAACATCAAGTGCATTCTCATCTGATGCTGTCCAACCACATTTGAGTTGGAAGGTGGCTTTTTTTTATTTTTTCTTTGATCAGGGTCTTTTTCATGTGTTGGAAAAAAAATTACATATATAAATTCACATTTACTGTACACACTTTTTTCCTCCC
>NW_024639133.1:0-1489 GCF_008729295.1 Plectropomus leopardus
AAGGTGTAGTGGATCCAGCTGTTGTAGTTGTGGTCGGTGTTTCAGTTGTAGTAGTGGGTGTAGTTGTGGTTGATGTTTCACTTGTAGTAGTGGGTGTAGTTGTGGTTGGTTTTTCAGTTGTAGTTGTGGTTGTAGTTGGTGTTTCAGTTGTAGTGGTGGGTGTAGTTGTTGTTGGCGTTTCAGTTGTAGTTGTGGTTGTAGTTGGTGTTTCAGATGTAGTTGTGGGTGTAGTTGTAGTTGGTGTTTCAGTTGTAGTCACGGGTGTAGTTGTTGGTGTTTCAGTTGAAGTGGTGGTTGTAGTTGTGGTTGGTGTTTCAGTTGTAGTAGTGGGTGTAGTTGTTGTTGGTGTTTCAGTTGAAGTGGCGGTTGTAGTTGTGGTTGGTGTTTCAGTTGTAGTTGTTGTAGGTGTTTTAGTTGTAGTAGTGGATGTGGTTGTTGTTGGTGTTTCAGTTGTAGTCGTGGATGTAGTTGTGGTTGGTATTTCAGTTGTAGTTGGTGTTTCAGTTGTAGTCATAGGTGTAGTTGTTGATGTTCCAGTTGAAGTGGCGGTTGTAGTTGTGGTTGGTGTCTCAGTTGTAGTTGTGGTTGTAGTTGGTGTTTCAGTTGTAGTAGTGGGTGTAGTTGTTGTGGTTGGTGTTTCAGTTGTAGTAGTGGGTGTAGTTGTGGTTTGACATATCACTTCCTCACAACATACTCTGATCTCATAGTTGAAACACTTTCGTGGAGGTCTTAACTGGTTTTCTTTTTTACATATTAAACCAAATTCCAGTTCACAAGCAACAATTTGGCCAGTTTGACTCACAAAGTCATTGAAGTCTTTGTCAGGATAATCTGCTGCTCTACACTCAAGGTACCAGGGGTCTTTACATATTGTTTTATTGTGCTTTGTTATGTTCTCATATGTTTCCCAGTCACTTTGGTCCACTCGTGGGTCATGTACATCAAACCACTGTGTCCACTCACACCTTCGAATACAAGGTGTAGTGGATCCAGCTGTTGGAGTTGTGGTTGGTGTTTCAATTGTAGTGGTTGTAGTTGGTGGTTCAGTTGTGGTAGTGGTTGTAGTTGTGGTTGGTGTTTCAGTTGTAGTCGTGGGTGTAGTTGTAGTTTGTATTTCAGTTGTAGTTGTGGTTGTTGTTGGTGTTTCAGTTGTAATAGTGGGTGTAGTTGTTGGTGTTTCAGTTGTAGTTGTAGTTGGTGTTTCAGTTGTAGCTGGTGTTTTGGTTGTAGTCATGGGAGTCGTTGTGACTGGTGTTTCAGTTGTAGTTGGTGTCTCAGTTGTAGTTGTGGGTGTAGTTGTTGGTGTTTCAGTTGAAGTTGCTGTTGTAGTTGTGGTTGGTGTATCAGTTGTAGTTGTGGTTGTAATTGTTGTTTCAGTTGTAGCTGTGGGAGTAGTTGTGGTTGGTGTTTTAGTTGTAGTAGTGGGTGTAGTTGTGGGTGTAGTTGTGGTTTGACATATCACTTCTTCGCAACATACTCTGATCTCATA
>NW_024639134.1:0-421 GCF_008729295.1 Plectropomus leopardus
TGTGTGTGTGTGTGTGTGTGTATGTGTGTGTGTATGTGTGTGTGTATCGTTCATTTTACCTGGTGAAGAAATCAGCGATGCCGAACCTCTTTGGCATCAGCTTGGAGTCCGGGTTGTCTGCTTGTTCGCTCAGGTCTGGCAGCTTGTCCGGGGCGCTCTGCCTGCGACCCACTTCCAAAACGTTCCTAAAGTCCTCCTCGTAGCCCTCGTCTCCAAAATAAAAGCCCCCATCCTCATCGGGTGATAACGGGGTGGCATCACAGCTGAGGGACACCGCAAGGTTGAGGTTAGTCCTCAAACTCTGTGGCCTGACGGGCAAACTGAGGTCACTGAAATCCTCCTCGTCCTCCCTGATGTTGGGCTCAGAAAGCGGACTGTCACCGTTCACGTTGGAGAGGCAGGGCGAGGGGAGTTTGGCACT
>NW_024639135.1:0-489 GCF_008729295.1 Plectropomus leopardus
TGTGTGTGTGTGTGTGTGTGTGTGTGTGTGTGTGTGTTTTGGGTGTGAGCAAACTCTTTGGCCTTTTCTGACCATAGACCACCTTTATAGTGAAAAATAACATCTACTGTTTCTAATAAATCACTCAGTATTAGATTCAGTCTTGTTCACCTTTTTAATGTCCGTCTTCAGACTCAGATAAACTTCTGAGTACTTTTTTGTGCAGAAACAGAGCTGTGGAGAGTGTCTCCTGTTACTTTCTTTAAAGGTCTTCTTATATGAACAGGAGAAAAAAAATCAAGCAAAGTCTGTTTCCTTTTTACTATCGTTTAACCCTCCGACACCTGGAAGAACATCGGTTTTGTTGTGCATTCAGACACCTTCCACATACATTTAAACCTTTGAAACCTCCGAAAAAGTGCTTTGATTTCTTTTGAAGACATGGTTAAAAAGGCAATGAGCAACTAAGCAAGAGATGTCCCAAATATTGCAAGATATTAGGAGAATGTG
>NW_024639136.1:0-307 GCF_008729295.1 Plectropomus leopardus
AGACTGTGTGGGAGAAATACTGTATCTGATATTTGGCAACATTTGGAAGGAAATTTGTACAATAAAAGGTTATGTAAGAATCACAGGACAACCTGGGGTCACTGCCCAGCCCATTCATCTCCTTTGACTTCTACCCCCCCTCACCCCCCCACCCCCTCTCGTCCTCAACATACTTCACCACATACAGTACACTGTGCTGGACTGAGGCTGTGTCCAGCATGTTCACATACATGCACACACACATTTGCTCACTCCACCATCATGTTTCTCTTGTTTAAAATTCTCCGATCAGATTATGGACTCTAAA
>NW_024639137.1:0-250 GCF_008729295.1 Plectropomus leopardus
GTGTGTGTGTGTGTGTGTGTGTGTTTAGGAGTTTCCTATATAAAGAGGAAGATATGGATCAAATTTATTCATAAAAGCTGGATAAAAGATAGAGGTGGTCCAAATGATGAAACCTTTATTTTGTTGGTTCTGTTTATGCATGTAAAGTTCTTTTTGTTAGGTTTTGGTAAATCAACATGGTTGGGTGTCTTTAGGTTTAGGCTTGTTTCTTCTCCCAGAACTAACTGATAAGTTAGTTCTGGGAGAAGAA
>NW_024639138.1:0-520 GCF_008729295.1 Plectropomus leopardus
AAAATGTTAACAATCATGACAGGAAACAGGCAAGACATCTTTGAGTCTTTAAGTACTTATATGGATAATAGGATCTTTTGAAGTGGGTTTGTACGAGGTACTTATCTATAGTCAGTGTATTACATACAGTAGATGTCTGCGCGCTCCCAGTCTGGAGAAGCAAACAGGAGTTCACTGAAGCTACGCAGTGTACTGGTGTTACGACATCAGCAACAAGACTTAAAAAGAAGTCCCACCTGAAAAAACATCCTCTGTTTTTAAAATATTTTCTCTACTTTACCATACCATCATACAGCAACTTTCAATGTTGAACCAAAGTCATCATTAGAGCGTGAAGACTGCTCGCCTGAGCAGCGCTTGTCAGGCGCGTCTGAGCTACGTGTCACCTGCAGAACATCTAGAGAAACGGTGGCTCTCTGTTTTTTTTAAGCGTGACGTTCGCGTTTGCTTGACTGTCACAGAGATGAGGAAATACAAAGATGTTTGTTTTACCTCAACTTCCTTGCTTCCCTTTCAAAAC
>NW_024639139.1:0-396 GCF_008729295.1 Plectropomus leopardus
GTGGGAAACAGAGTCATGACGATGACAGAGACGAATCACCTTCGCCCCGTGTCTCCTCTCGGAGAAGTTGCTTCACGCTGTGCAGAATGAGCTCAGTCTGCTTTGAGCAAAACACAGAACAGCGATACGAGTCCGTGTTGACAGAGAGCTGGCAGCGAGCGGCGCAGGCGGCCATGTTGGAGCCGCTGCACAGAAACGTTATCAACATTTATATTAAAGACACAGCGAGCCCGAGTTTAACAGCAACAAGAGGCACAATAAATCACAGACATTAGCATAATTATCTGCACAAACACGGCTGTTAAAAAGAGGAGCGTCTGCCTCTGGTGGTTTCAGCTCAGAGATTACAGTGTGTGTGTGTGTGTGTGTGTTTACACCAACACTACAAAAAGAGTT
>NW_024639140.1:0-362 GCF_008729295.1 Plectropomus leopardus
TGTGTGTGTGTGTGTGTGTGTGTGTGTGTGTGTGTGTTTTGGGTGTGAGCAAACTCTTTGGCCTTTTCTGACCATAGACCACCTTTATAGTGAAAAATAACATCTACTGTTTCTAATAAATCACTCAGTATTAGATTCAGTCTTGTTCACCTTTTTAATGTCCGTCTTCAGACTCAGATAAACTTCTGAGTACTTTTTTGTGCAGAAGCAGAGCTGTGGAAAGTCTTTTTATTGGCATTTGAAGTCATAAAAGTACAGTTTTTCAAAGATTTAATCAGGAAAGAAAAATCAATTCAGTCTGACAATGTATAGTATGTAAGACACAAAATAAAACAAATGAGATTTACAAAATTCAACAGGCT
>NW_024639141.1:0-304 GCF_008729295.1 Plectropomus leopardus
CACTGATCAATATCAGATCATTACCACTGATCAATATCAGATCATTACCACTGATCAATATCTGATCATTATCACTGATCAATATCAGATCATTACCACTGATCAATATCAGATCATTATCACTGATCAATATCAGATCATTACCACTGATCAATATCAGATCATTACCACTGATCAATATCAGATCAATATCAGATCATTATCACTGATCAATATCAGATCATTATCACTGATCAATATCAGACCACAGATCAATATCGGATCATTACCAGATCTGATCAGCTGATATATGAGGTCTCTGTTT
>NW_024639142.1:0-295 GCF_008729295.1 Plectropomus leopardus
CTGTTAGTTTTGCCGTTCCCTGTTGGTGACTGTGTAACGATGAGTATGTTCCCTGTTATATATATGCGCGAGTGCACACACACACACACACACACACACACACACACCTGTCTCTTTCACAATTGCACAGAAAGTCATATCAAAACTATTCTGACACTTTCTAATACATAGCTAAAATGTTCATTAGAGGTGTAAATCACTGGTTTCATTACGACATTATATCGATACAATATCATAACAATACAATAAAAGTCTACCACGATACTATTTAGATTCGATTCAATGTAGGGGCCTG
>NW_024639143.1:0-324 GCF_008729295.1 Plectropomus leopardus
TTCTAATTCCCACAGCACTGTGCTTTGATACAAGGTACACGGTAGATTTATTGTCATTTTCCTTAAACGTGGTTTTAAGAAGAAATGAAATTAAAGATGACCCTAAATCATGTGTGCTGTGTTTACAGTGCTAAAGTGTGACACCTTCAGCCTGGGAGTACACATCCAGTATTACCTGGGCCATAATCACAGGAGGAGGCTGTGTGTGTGTGTGTGTGTGTGTGTGTGTGTTAGTCACTTTAAAGCAGCTAATGAGAAGCAGGCTGAAGGATGTGTTTGTGGATGTGTGTTTGTGTTAATCTGTGGCAGGAAGAGTTCCTGATT
>NW_024639144.1:0-405 GCF_008729295.1 Plectropomus leopardus
CAGACTATGTGATTATAACATTGTCTCCTCCAGGTTTTGGGGAAATACCACCCAGATGTGGCCAAGCAGCTGAACAACTTGGCCCTGCTGTGTCAGAATCAGGGCAAATATGACGAGGTGGAGTACTACTACAGACGAGCCCTGGAGATCTACGAGTCCAAACTGGGAGCTGATGACCCCAATGTGGCCAAGACCAAAAATAACCTGGTGGGGACGTAATTAAGATTCACACAGACACACACAGTCTTCACCTCAACAGAAACATTGACTTTTTGCATGCTCTTTGTTTCCCACTCTTCTATAGTCTGATCTTGTCCTGTGATGACATACTCACATTACGTTTTTCGAGTTTAGAGAAGTGAATGAAAAGATTGTCCTTGTGTCTTGTCCTCAGGCTACATGCTA
>NW_024639144.1:452-1364 GCF_008729295.1 Plectropomus leopardus
AGAAATCAAGATTAAGATTAGTCTTACTTAAGTAAGTAATTTCTCACTGAAAGGAGAGACATTGATCATTTATTAATATGTAATTAAAAAAATAATATTTGAAAATTATTTTGTTGCTTTCAAGTAAAATCCTTAAAAATGAAAAACAGTGCTTTAAAGAGCACTTGAAAGTCCTTGAATTTCATATTGTAAGGTCTGTATGAACCTTTTCTCAAACAAAAATAAAGAGACCAGTATGGAACAAAGTAAATAAAACGAAAAGGACAAGTAAAATTTTTGTTTTGTTTGTAGTTTTTTTGTTTGTTTGGTTGTATTTGTGTTTTATTTATTTATTTATTTTACTATTTTTTAGTAACTGTTCTTGTACTTTTTAGTAATTAATTATTTATTATTTCTGGGTCATTTCCTCTTAAGTTGCTCATTGCTTTCTTCACATGTTTTGACAGAAATCGAGCCAACTTGCCCAGGTTTTAAAGGGTTAACCACCACGTTTCCTGTCAGTAATGGCAGACTATGTGATTATAACATTGTCTCCTCCAGGTTTTGGGGAAATACCACCCAGATGTGGCCAAGCAGCTGAACAACTTGGCCCTGCTGTGTCAGAATCAGGGCAAATATGACGAGGTGGAGTACTACTACAGACGAGCCCTGGAGATCTACGAGTCCAAACTGGGAGCTGATGACCCCAATGTGGCCAAGACCAAAAATAACCTGGTGGGGACGTAATTAAGATTCACACAGACACACACAGTCTTCACCTCAACAGAAACATTGACTTTTTGCATGCTCTTTGTTTCCCACTCTTCTATAGTCTGATCTTGTCCTGTGATGACATACTCACATTACGTTTTTCGAGTTTAGAGAAGT
Organism: Plectropomus leopardus; assembly: GCF_008729295.1. Classification (NCBI taxonomy): domain Eukaryota; kingdom Metazoa; phylum Chordata; class Actinopteri; order Perciformes; family Serranidae; genus Plectropomus; species Plectropomus leopardus. The sequence goes on from NW_024639144.1 coordinate 1,320, forward strand.
GAATGAAAAGATTGTCCTTGTGTCTTGTCCTCAGGCTACATGCTA
>NW_024639145.1:0-440 GCF_008729295.1 Plectropomus leopardus
TGTTCGTGTATATGAAATACATTTTGGCCAGATTGTGTATTTTTGTTCAATTTTGGAATTTCCAGCTCAGCTCCTACAATAAGTCTAAAATACACTGTGAAAACTAAATTGTTACATTCACACTGTTAAGTGCAAAAAAACTTCCTGAAACCCATTCAAACTTAAACTTTTTTAGCCCACAGCCATCAAAGCATAAAAACATACATTGTATTATTTCTTGGTGTCAGTCTGGGCTTTTGACTTGGAATTTGTAATTTTTAATATTTTCCACCTGATAACATCATTATCATATATTTGGCATATGGAGAAAATACATTTCCACCAGGTGCACTGTCACAACATTGCTGCAAATCATTGACATATCCCAGACTGTCATCATCATCAAAACAAAAACTAAAAAAATCTTTGCGTATATTGAAAAGGATTTTTTTTACCAACTA
>NW_024639146.1:0-387 GCF_008729295.1 Plectropomus leopardus
GTGTGTGCGTGTGCTGCAGCTTTAATGAACTCTGAATGTAATAAAGCTGTTTTTCTTCGGGGAGCTGACTGATATCAGCAGTAAATAATCTCATCGTCCCCACAACAATAACACAGAGTCCTCTTATATTACACTGAGCCTGAACTGCTGGGACGCTGTGTGTGTGTGTGTGTGTGTGTGTGTGTGTGTGAGTGTGTGTGTCTGTGTGTGTGTGAGCGTGTGGTTATAATAAAGTCTTATTGTTGTGGCCACAGATGTACGCATAAAATACAATATATGCTTGGAAAATGAAGTTAAATATCAAAATAAATTAAAACTCACAGTTGAATTTGTCTCCAGATGATGATGTCAGTGATGATGTCGGCGTGTTTTTGGCCGCTGACTGAA
>NW_024639147.1:0-243 GCF_008729295.1 Plectropomus leopardus
GTGTGTGTGTGTGTGTGTGTTACCTGACATGCGTTTGAATGGCGGCTCGGCTGACCCTGGTAGCTTGAAGCGTGCAGCTGTTCGGACCATCTGCATCATCACACCTGCCGTGTGCTCGTCGTTCTCCAGCTCACCTGCAGACTGAGGAGGAGGGGCTACTGGGGTCAAAGGTCAGCACTCAACACACACACGTTTAAAAAAAAAAAGTTTGGTTTTTCTCTTCTTTTAATTTTTTTCCTTTAA
>NW_024639148.1:0-314 GCF_008729295.1 Plectropomus leopardus
CTAAGCAACAAATCATTTTAGCAATAGATCTGTGTACAGTAAGCTGACGATGACAGATAATACAGACAACTAATTTGTCAGCTCTACAAGTTCCAAGTCAATCGGAGGCCGACGCTGTTTTGTTACGTGTCATGTCTGTTATGCCTCTTTTGATTAAAGCGTATAAATACACACTGTCGTGGAATGATGCTGCTGTCGTCTGCTTCTGTGTAAAAATGCAAAGACAGTTCAAAGAAGGGACTTGGTTGCTGCCCTATAGCGCGATGTCTGTGTAAAAGTAGCTATAGATTACAACAATAATTGTAATCTCTGTA
>NW_024639149.1:0-203 GCF_008729295.1 Plectropomus leopardus
CAATATATCCTAACAATTAATAAATGCGCGTGTGTGTGTGTGTGTGTTCGGTTATATGCACAACACTGATGAGGCAGTACATGGATTTGCCAAATGTGCATGAGGCTCAGCAGACTGCACAACACTATAATGAGGCACACAGAAAACCCCAGGCCAATGGAGCAATCAGCTCCTCAGCATGTGTGCTGAGGCTTCCCCAAATA
>NW_024639150.1:0-402 GCF_008729295.1 Plectropomus leopardus
TGTGTGTGTGTGTGTGTGTGTGTGTGTTCAGAGTCCGGCGTGTTTCAGGTGATGTTCTCGGTGTCGCAGCAGGACTTGCTCAGCAGGTTGATGTTGTTCGGCAGCGCAGCGACAGTCGACGCAGTCTGTCACCTGAACAGCTGGGGGCGCTGCTCCATCCCCATCCACGCCCTGCAGGTAGGACGCAGCACGCCACTTCACGAGTGTGTCCCAGATCGCCTGTTTAAGTACTGCACTAAGTACACATTTGACAGACTTGTACTTTGTTTGAGTTTTTTTTTAATGCTACTTTGTACTTTTACTCCCCTACCTGTCAGAGGGGAATATTGTTCTTTTTACTTCATTACATTTCTCTTACACCTTTTATTTACTTTAAAAAGAGTTTATATATAATAAGAAGAG
>NW_024639151.1:0-325 GCF_008729295.1 Plectropomus leopardus
GTATGTGTGTTACTTACAGAGTGTGTGTGTGTGCGTGTGTGTGTGTGTGTGTGTGTGTTGTACTCACAGAGTGTGTGTGTGTGTGAGTGAGAGTATGTGTGTTACTTACAGAGTGTGTGTGTGTGCGTGTGTGTGTGTGAGTGTGTGTACTCACAGTGTGAGTGTGTGTGTGTGTGTGTGTGTGTGTGTGTACTCACAGAGTGTGTGTGAGTGTGTGTGTGTGTGCGTGTACTCTCAGTGTGAGTGTGTGTGTGTGTGTGTGTGTGTGTGTACTCAGAGTGTGTGTGTGTGTACTCAAAGAGTGTGTGTGAGTGTGTGTGTGTGT
>NW_024639152.1:0-299 GCF_008729295.1 Plectropomus leopardus
CGTATATTCGTGTACACACACACACACACACACACACACACACACACTGAGGTGCAGAGCCTTCACTCTATCTGGCCAGACAAACAGCTCTATTTGAACTCTCCCTCGGCCTGAAAGGAATCCTTAATTACACAATATTACCCCTCTTCATTGCCCTGCTGTGTGTGCTGTGTCCGCTGCTGTTCGGCCTCCAGTAGTGTGTGTGTGTGTGTGTGTGTGTGTGTGTGTGTGTGTGTGTGTGTGTGTGTGTGAGAGTGTGAGTTGCTGTGTGAGGTGTAAGTATTCAGTGGTAGCAGCTG
>NW_024639153.1:0-254 GCF_008729295.1 Plectropomus leopardus
GAGACGTGGGAGGAGAAGTTGAGGAAGACGGAGTCTATCCGTCTGGAGAGGTGAGAGCTGTTTGTTTCATCTGTCGCTCGAAATGTTTCCTTCTTCCTGTTGTGATAACTGTGTGTGTGTTGATGCGTGTGTCCTAAATGTAGTCCAGATTGTGTATTTGAGTGTAATCAGTGAATTTGCAGCTCAGCTCCTACAATAAGTCTAAAATACACTGTGGAAACTAAATAGTTACATTCAGACTGTTCAGGTCCAAA
>NW_024639155.1:0-2450 GCF_008729295.1 Plectropomus leopardus
CATTTTGTTCAGGCAGCTCCGCGGACACCTCTGTTCACAATAACTTCCGGTCGTTCTGTCGTCACTTCCTTTTCCTCCATCTTCCCGCTGACAGTGACGGTAAGATCCAACATGTCCGCCTCAAACTCGGAATAAAACTTCATCTTTGAGCCGCCATCGCCGATAATCCGCGCCGCCTCTCGGCCCCGCGCGCCTCCGCTCCCCGGCGGCGGGTCGGCGGCGCTGGAGGCCGGGATGGCGGAGATTCGGGTCGGATGGAGCTGACAGCGGCTGACGGAGCGGCTCTGAGCCCGGGGACGGTGTGAGCGGGGCCCCGGGGACGGTGTGAGCGGGGCCCCGGGGACGGTGTGAGCGGGGTCCCGGGGCGGCTCTGTCCGCGTGCTCACGCCGTTAACCGACGTCCGCGAGCGCGGCTAACGTTAGCACGTTAGCATCGTAGAGGTGTCGTGAGTGAACGTGTCGCTGTTAGATCTGAAGCTGCGACACGCTGAAACGATCAGAGCCGAAATCAGAGCGATCGATATCGGAGTATAATCGGTGTAATCGATAATCGAATTATAATCGGTCATATCAAGTCGTTATAGCAGATCCACCTGTGTTTGTATACTAACGCGCAGGCGCAGATCGCCGGGGGGGGGGCATCATTCCATGGTCCTTCAAAACCTGGAAAGTTATGGAACTAGTAAAAAAAAAAAAAATAATCATCAAAAGTTTGGGGAAAATCCTGGAACTGTGCGTAACGATGTAAATGTGCTTTAACGAGTTTAAACCGTAAATAAATTGTGTGAAGCTGCGATGTGTCCATGTTTACATTAATTTGTTTTCATGTCTAAATTTTCTCGATACAACGTCTCTATACGGCTGGATTTTTTATTTTATTTTACAGTGAATTCATTTAAAATTCTCTAGTTATTCAACATACAGATCCAGCTACGTATATTTGTGGTATTTAAGTGCGTTTTTAACACTTGCGTCCATATTCAGTGGTGATAAGACGAGTGTTTTTACTTCAGCGAACTCTGCTTACAGTCTGAAGAAAAAAGACTCTGGAGGAAAAGGCTTCAATAAACCTGCCGGCTCGTGTTTTTGTTTTTTAAAGTCTTTCTTATTCAGAATCTTTAATTGTGAAAACATTTTTTACAGAGTATTTTTTGCAACTTTTATAGGTAACTGAAAAAATGTAATCGTGATTGAGTAGTTATCGGCTGTCACCTGGACAGACGAGCAGCACAAACCTCGCCGTCTTTCTCTGTGTTGAGCTGTTAGTTCTTTGTCGTTTGGAGTCGGTCTGAGCGTGATTTTCTGCCGCTGCTCTCAGCCTGTGCGCCTCGTGACGTGACGTGGCGGCCTGCGGCGTGGTCACGATGCTCGTCAGAGGCGGTGTTGTTGCCGCCTGCGCTCATGATGTGGACTCTGTTTCTCGTCTGTCAGCTGATATCAGAGCGTTTGACTCTGAAGATTATAGGCTGTTAATGTGTGTGTCTGTCTGTGTGCAGGTGGACTCACCTGGAGAGGACTGACGATGCCTGGAAGGTAAAACACAACACCTGTCTGTCTGACTGTCTCACCTGAGTCCAACATCTGTCCTCACGTCTCAGTGTCTCTGTGATTGATTGGTCAGGCTGTAACTGTGTCTCTGTGATTGAATGGTCAGACTGTGGAGTAAGGCCATCTTCACCGGCTATAAGCGCGGTCTGAGGAACCAACGTGAACACACGGCTCTCCTGAAGCTGGAGGGATGTTACTCCAGAGACGAGGTCGACTTCTACCTCGGGAAACGCTGCGCCTACGTCTACAAGGCCAAGAAGTAAGACACCTAAAACTTAAAAATGTGACTGAGGTTTGGTCTGAATCTGTTGAAATGTGACTGAAGTTTGGTCTGAATCTGTTGAAATGTGACTGAAGTTTGGTCTGAATCTGTTGAAATGTGACTGAGGTTTGGTCTGAATCTGTTGAAATGTGACTGAAGTTTGGTCTGAATTGTTGAAATGTGACTGAAGTTTGGTCTGAATCTGTTGAAATGTGACTGAAGTTTGGTTCTGAATCTGTTGAAATGTGACTGAGGTTTGGTCTGAATCTGTTGAAATGTGACTGAGGTTTGGTCTGAATCTGTTGAAATGTGACTGAAGTTTGGTCTGAATCTGTTGAAATGTGACTGAGGTTTGGTCTGATGGTGAATCTATGGTGTCTGCAGGAACACGGTGACGCCCGGCGGTAAACCCAATAAGACGCGTGTGATCTGGGGGAAGGTGACCCGGGCGCACGGTAACAGCGGGATGGTGCGAGCCAAATTCAGCAGCAACCTTCCCGCCAAAGCCATCGGACACAGAGTCAGAGTGGTGAGTTCAGGGACACTGAAAAATGTTTTTCTTGTTGATTTTTTGGCGCTTTTTTATAAAAACTAGAGACATCTTTTTTTTCGTTTACAAATTTTTAATGATTTCTTTTAC
>NW_024639156.1:0-542 GCF_008729295.1 Plectropomus leopardus
GCCTGGTACTGGGCGTATTTGATGATGGTGGTGTGGGAGCGGCTGCTCTCGCAGCGCCACATCTTCCTGCTGCCGCTGGGGTCCCAGTTCTCGTCGGTGGGCTGAGCCAGCTGAGTTCGCACCTCCACCAGGTGGTCGGGGTTGGCCTCCACCAGGGTCTTAGTGGAGAAGAGGCCCAAATCTGAGGGCGATGGGAAGGAAGAGCAGAGTGCAGGAAAAAGAGCAGTTAGAGGGAAGTATTTTCTTTTCTTTTTTAAATTTCATTTTTATTTTGGAAGTGCAGTGTAATCACATCCATAGTCAATAAATATTATTATACAAATGATACAAGAACTTTTTTTTTAGTCATAAGCAACATAAAAAAACAAAAAAACAGGAACAAACTAGTCTATTTTTTTCAGTTTTCGGGGAATGACTATGAAAAAATAGCCACAACAATACTTTACTCGTCCAGAGAGGGAGAGATAAAGGCCAAAATAAAATAAATAAAATACTCGCAGCAGTCTTACTTTGTTACAGAAGGATTCGTTAATAAAAGTGCG
>NW_024639157.1:0-290 GCF_008729295.1 Plectropomus leopardus
CACACACACACACACACACACGGGTTGAAGAACCTTAATGTTTGCAGCGTAGTTTCAGCTCCTTCAGTGGACACAGAGCAGAAAACAATACTCATTTTTTTCATGATTTTGCAACCCAATGTTTGGCAATTTTTCAAATAATTAAAATTTAGCTGCATGGTTGGTAGCAGAGTTTTATGTTGTGTGACAGATTCATTCAACATGCATATTTTTGCTTTACTTTAAATATTTACTTGAAAGATGTTCATTGGATGTCCTGAGCTCAGACTGAAGAACTTTTCGGTTAAATT
>NW_024639158.1:0-283 GCF_008729295.1 Plectropomus leopardus
TATGCTTTTGCATTTGAAATTTTGAGACGTGCACCAAACTTGAAACTATATTAACTTTGGTAAGTTTTGGAACTGCGTTTGGATTTGAAATTTTGAGACTTTTCACCTCTGTGTACTTGCCCCCCACAGATGGGCCACGGGCCACTCTCCGGATAGCCCGGGAGCTCCATTACCTGGCGCCCATCTCGCTCCTGTGTACCCACTCTTGAGCATCGTTTCATGCCGGTGGAACTCCGCACGGGCCTAGTTTCGTGCCCCTGGTACACCGCAGAGAGTTAGTCAG
>NW_024639159.1:0-259 GCF_008729295.1 Plectropomus leopardus
CAGATGGGCCACGGGCCACTCTCCGGATAGCCCGGGAGCTCCATTACATGGCGCCCATCTCGCTCCTGTGTACCCACTCTTGAGCATCGTTTCATGCCGGTGGAACTCCGCACGGGCCTAGTTTCGTGCCCCTGGTACACCGCAGAGAGTTAGTCAGAGCAGCAGAGGTGGTGGTGCAGACCCCTCTGTCGAGTCCGGAGGTTCTGTCTTTCTTTCTTTTTTTTTTTTTTTTTTTTCCCCCCCCTCTCTCTCTTTCTTC
>NW_024639160.1:0-247 GCF_008729295.1 Plectropomus leopardus
CCCAGACTGTCAGCAGCTACACTCACACACTGACATATCCCAGACTGTCAGCAGCTACACTCACACACTGAGCGTGTTTATATTGAAAATAATCTTCTTTTTTTTCATCTTAAAACATAGTGTCAACTTGGCATTCGAGGGTTAAAATTCTGAAAATGAATGAATCTTTGATGATTATGATTGGGACTGATGTTTAAAAAACAAAATTAAATGAAAGTAGAAAATCATATTAATGTGTAATATTTTT
>NW_024639161.1:0-245 GCF_008729295.1 Plectropomus leopardus
CCCAGACTGTCAGCAGCTACACTCACACACTGACATATCCCAGACTGTCAGCAGCTACACTCACACACTGACATATCCCAGACTGTCAGCAGCTACACTCACACACTGACATATCCCAGACTGTCAGCAGCTACACTCACACACTGAGGAGGAGGAGACTCAACATCACTCAGTTTTTGTGGGGTGTTTTTTTTTTTGGTTTTTTTTTTTTTTTTGAGACATCAGGATAAAAACCTAGCATTGAA
>NW_024639162.1:0-392 GCF_008729295.1 Plectropomus leopardus
ATTTGGCATATGGAGGAAATACATGCTATTTCCACTAGGTGACCTGTCACAATCAATGTAGCTGCTGATCACTGACATATCCCAGACTGTCAGCAGCTACAATCTGCTTAGCATGGAGTATGTAGAAAAGTATTCTTTTTTTGTGTTTTTGTTTTTTTTTTCCATCTAAAAACACAGACTGCACAATGACAAAAATCTGGTATTTAAAGGGTTAATTCTGAAAATGGATCAATATTTGATATTTATGATTAGAAATGATGTTTTAAAAATAACTCAATGAAAGTAGAAAATCATATTAATGTACAATTTCTAAAGCCTGATTTTGTGCATTTTATGTGCAGAGCGATATGAGTATTTGACACTGCACATTTTTTTAAATAAAAATCAATGCT
>NW_024639163.1:0-298 GCF_008729295.1 Plectropomus leopardus
CACCCAGAAATAATACAAGTCCTGTTTTTCTGCTCTGATGGCTGTGGGATCAAAAATGTCAGTTTGAATGGGTTTCAATGGAGCATTTTTGGACCTGAACAGTCTGAATGTAACTATTTAGTTTCCACAGTGTATTTTAGACTTATTGTAGGAGCTGAGCTGCAAATTCACTGATTACACTCAAATACACAATCTGGAGTACATTTAGGACACATGCATCAACACACACACAATTATCACAACAGGAAGAAGAAAAGAGACTAAAATGAGACAAACAGTCTCTAAAGGGTTAAACAGT
>NW_024639164.1:0-214 GCF_008729295.1 Plectropomus leopardus
CATATCCCAGACTGTCAGCAGCTACACTCACACACTGACATATCCCAGACTGTCAGCAGCTACACTCACACACTGACATATCCCAGACTGTCAGCAGCTACACTCACACACTGACATATCCCAGACTGGGATTATCTGCTGAGCATGAAGTATATAGAATATAATTCATTTTTTGTGTTTGGGGGGGAGTCCATCTAAAAACACAGTGGCGTAA
>NW_024639165.1:0-591 GCF_008729295.1 Plectropomus leopardus
ACATTGACTGTGACAGGTCACCTAGTGGAAATAGCATGTATTTCCACTAGGTGACCTGTCACAGTCAATGTAGCTGCTGATCACTGACATATCCCAGACTGTCAGCAGCTACACTCACACACTGACATATCCCAGACTGTCAGCAGCTACACTCACACACTGACATATCCCAGACTGTCGGCAGCTACACTCACACACTGACATATCCCAGACTGTCGGCAGCTACACTCACACACTGAGGAGGAGGACACTCAACATAACTTAGTTTTTTGGGGTTTTTTTCCATCTAAAAACATAGTGGCATCATGCAAGAACCTGGTATTTAAAAGGTTAACATACTGAAAATTCATAAATATTTGATATTTATGATTAGTGATGTTGATTAAAAAATTAACTCAATATTTTGCATGACCTGACTTTTTAAAAGTACATTTTGCACATAGAGCGATAGGAGTGTGTGTGATATTAAAGTGAGCTCTAAAGGGTTAAATAAGACAAAATACTAATAAAGTTGAGGTCACAGCTGTCTGTGTTAAAAGGGAACTTATCATTTCAAAAGTCAGGATCCTCTCAGGCGTGTTTCAGAGTAAC
>NW_024639166.1:0-2207 GCF_008729295.1 Plectropomus leopardus
AAAGGAACTGCAGTACAAAAACTACAACATGATTATTCCCAAATAGAGGTATGAGCAGTATATATCCTCCGAGTCCAGACACCAGAATGGTTTCTTTCCTTAAATGTGGAACTTTTGCTGTAAAGTGCGGCCCACTGAGCCTGTAATGAGATGTGCAGTGTAAATAAAGCTGCGATGGCGTCCACAGTGGAACCAGTTTGTGGTCCGACGATAGAAAAAGCAGCACGCTGCAGCTGCTGACTCTGACGGCTTGAAGGAATTACTGAAGGAACGGCGTTTCGTCCATTTATTGTTTAATGCCACATTAGCAATCTGCAGAGCTGCGGAGCCGCTGCCAGCGGAGGCAGCTCCGGGCAGATGGGCCGCTCCGTAAGATAGATCCACTGCCACATAAATTCCCCGCCGCCATCAAAAGCCAAAGGAGAAACAGCACTAACAGCGTGTTATGGTGGCTCCGGAGCCGCTGCCAAAAGCAACAGTTCATGCTTTTTCCCTGTTCAGACATTTGAGGGATAGATTCAGATGTTACCTCTCATTAGTATTACCGAACAGCAGAAACAAACAGAAAGCACTTAGTGTCGGGGAGGAAACAAGCCGCCGCTCGCAGCCTTCACAAAACACATCATTACGCTGCAGATGTGCCGCCTCCCTCCTCTGTCCTCGGCAGGAATCACAACAATCATAAAGCTTTAATTACAGGAATCAATCAGCTGCACCAACACATCCAACAGCTGCAGGACCAGATCCCACAAAATCACCTTCACCGGGAGGCTTCCTGCTGCAGGTCCAGACCCACAACGCATGCCGAGTCCCTCACACTGAGGGGACCAGCAGAGACTCAACTCAGACCAACAGAGACTCAACACAGACTCAACAGACCAGCAGAGACTCAACTCAGACCAGCAGAGACTCAACACAGACTCAACACCAGCAGAGACTCAACAGACCAGCAGAGACTCAACACACAGACCAGCAGAGACTCAACTCAGACCAGCAGAGACTCAACACAGAGACTCAACAGACCAGCAGAGACTCCACACAGACCAGCAGAGACTCAACAGACCAGCAGAGACTCAACAGACCAGCAGAGACTCAACACAAACCAGCAGAGACTCAAACAGACCAGCAGAGACTCAACACAACAGACCAGCAGAGACTCAACACAGACCAGCAGAGACTCAACACAGACTCAACAGACCAGCAGAGACTCAACAGACCAGCAGAGAGACTCCACACAGACCAGCAGAGACTCAACAGACCAGCAGAGACTCAACAGACCAGCAGAGACTCAACAGACCAGCAGAGATTCACAAACATCCAACAAACAACAAAAACTGTGTTTTTAATGAGTCTTTGCTGTATTTTTTAACTAAGAAAACAATTTGCAGATGAATGGATCTTAACGATAATCGTGGTTCACGTTGTCTCGTAATCTGGCTGTAAGATGCTTAAAGAAGATATTTAAAGTTGTTTATTTGGCATTTATTTAGGAGAACAGAAGTAAAGTTATTTATTTCAAAGGAGCAGGGATTTAAATCTTTTACTTTCCAATGCTGCTTCTTAAAAAACGCTGAACGTTGTAGTTGCCCGTAACAGTAAAATCATTTCAAAATCATTATTCACTGGAAATGAAACGGATGTTTGCTCTTGAGTCTGCTGAGAATTAGTAAAGCGATCAGTAAAGTGTCTTCAGAGGTGCCATACAAACATTATCTGGTGACCTTTGGACCCAGCAGGCAGCGGGACAACAGTATCTGTGACCAGCAGACGCTCGCTGAGGACGCCGCCTCATTCTGTCCTCTGCGGCGCCACAATTGACTTGTCATGTATTTTCCAGCTAATTAGCTCCTTTAACTCGGGGTTATGTAAGGCTGGCATTGATAAGAACACAGCGGTAAATTGACCGTGTAACGCTGCCATTCACTCGGGGACAATGACCCCCTGTAGCGATAATCGGGATTAATTAAAGACCGTTAAGGGAGAGTGATGGCGGGGCAGCAGCGTGCATGCTGGGTAGATAGCAGGGCTCTCTCTTTGATTGGCCGGTTGTTGTGAATGTGTCGGGGGGGCGTTCAAACAAAAGCTGGTTACAGAGAGTCCCCTTTCAGCGAGCGGAGGGAGGCGTGCAGAAACATGCACCACTTCTCTTTTTACTCACTTCATCCCTCCGTGAAAACATGTATGGGAGCCTGTTTGTGCCAAAAAAA
>NW_024639167.1:0-228 GCF_008729295.1 Plectropomus leopardus
ACTCACACACTGACATATCCCAGACTGTCAGCAGCTACACTCACACACTGACATATCCCAGACTGTCAGCAGCTACACTCACATACTGACATATCCCAGACTGTCAGCAGCTACACTCACATACAGAGGAGGAGGATATTGGAAATAATTCATTTTTTTATCTGAAAACATAGTGGCATCATGACAAAAACCAAACGTGATCAAACGTTTTGTTAACGACTAAAAGAA
>NW_024639168.1:0-450 GCF_008729295.1 Plectropomus leopardus
ACTCACACACTGACATATCCCAGACTGTCAGCAGCTACACTCACACACTGAGCATGGAGGAGAGTGGAAATAATTCATTTTGTGTGTGTTTTTTTTTCATCTGAAGTGTCTCATCAGTTTTGTTATTATTGTTTACATCTTTCAGCACCTGTCCAGGTGCTCCCTCCTCTCACCCAGTGGTGGTTGGGATCGTCTCTCAGTGAACAGCCAGCAGTTACAGATGATGGATGGACATGTGGTTGTTACTGTTGCTTTTCACTTCCAATGTATTTACTTTTTATTATTATTAATTGTGCCATTTTGGTTGCATCACCGCCTCCTGAAATGTTTAATCCTAGTGAAACCAAGAGAAGCACTTTGTAACTTTGTCATGAAAAGAGCTGAATAAATAAAAGTTTATTATTATTATTATTATCAACTGTGTGACTGTGAGTGTGTGAGTGTGTGACT
>NW_024639169.1:0-466 GCF_008729295.1 Plectropomus leopardus
GGGCTTTTGACTCTGAATTTGTCATTTTGACTATTTTCCACCTGATGAGGTCATTTTGACCATATTTGGCATATGGAGGAAATACATGTTATTTCCACTAGGTGACCTGTCACAGTCAATGTAGCTGCTGATCACTGACATATCCCAGACTGTCAGCAGCTACACTCACACACTGACATATCCCAGACTGAAAATAATTCATTTGTTGAGGGCTTTTTAAAATATAAAAACATAGTGACATTATGACAAAAAAACTGACATTAAAAGGGTTAAAATTCTGAAAATGAATGAATGTTTGATATTTATGATTAGGACTGATGATGGTTAGAAAATGAAACTTGATGAAAGTAGAAAATCCTATTAATGTAAAAAAAAATTCTAAAGCTTGATTTTGAAATCACATTTTGTGCGCAGAGTGATAAGAGAGTGTATAATATTAAGCAGGCCCTAAAGGGTTAATAAAACC
>NW_024639170.1:0-205 GCF_008729295.1 Plectropomus leopardus
AGGCATTTGGTGTGTTTTCGCATACAGGGAGTGGCAAAGGGACAAAATTCTGTGTGTGTGTGTGTGTGTGTGTGTGTGTGTGTGTGTGTGTGTGTGAGTGAGTGAGTGAGAGAGAGAGAGAGAGAAAGAAAGAAAGAAAGAAAGAAAGAAAGAAAGAAAGAAAGAAAGAAAGAAAGAGAGAGAGAGAGACTGCGTGTTGTAATTA
>NW_024639171.1:0-352 GCF_008729295.1 Plectropomus leopardus
GACCTGTCACAGTCAATGTAGCTGCTGATCACTGACATATCCCAGACTGTCAGCAGCTACACTCACACACTGACATATCCCAGACTGTCAGCAGCTACACTCACACACTGACAGATCCCAGACTGTCAGCAGCTACACTCACACACTGACATATCCCAGACTGTCAGCAGCTACACTCACACACTGACATATCCCAGACTGTCAGCAGCTAATAATATACTTATTATGTGGTAGATTAGTAATAATTCATTTTCTGTGTTGTTGTTTCATCTAAAAACATAGTGGCATCATGACAAAAACCTGGTATTTAAAGGGTTACAATTCTGAAATTTATTGAATATTTGATATTTAT
>NW_024639172.1:0-481 GCF_008729295.1 Plectropomus leopardus
GTAGCTGCTGATCACTGACATATCCCAGACTGTCAGCAGCTACACTCACACACTGACATATCCCAGACTGTCAGCAGCTACACTCACACACTGACAGATCCCAGACTCTCAGCAGCTACAATAAAATCTACGTATCTACTAATCATCAAACTGAGGGGGGACCTCTAGTGCTCATACTGAATATCATGACAGAAAACTGAATTATAGGGAAGATATTGAGTATCACTTTTTATTTAAAAAATCCCCAAAAACATTCAAAAGCACATAAAGTGCTGTAGCATGACCACAGGGCAACATTTATTTACTGAAGCAAAAGTGAAACCAACATATTTTTCTCGTTAACTCCGGAAAACAAAGCTGGTTTTCTCGTGATAACAGGTTTATTTATCTTGATATCTCGAGAAAAAGAAACCAATTTTTTTGTGATAACGCCTTCATTTTCTGGTGATTTGAAAAGCAGATTTCTAACATTTCGACTTTT
>NW_024639173.1:0-252 GCF_008729295.1 Plectropomus leopardus
CCTCTCCCCAGCAGCCTTTCAGACTGCAGATGGGCCGTTAAACAGGCCTTAGTAATGTTAATGTGGGTGACATGAAGGCCACAGAATGTAATGTATCAAATATGATACAAATAGCATGATAGGGTTAATAAAGACACCAGTCCCCTGAAACGTGATTTGTTATTAGTCTTTGCATTAAAATTCAAGGCTTGGCTTTAGGTGATTTCATAAGTTTTAAGCTCTATACTGTATTAAAATAAAGGGCTCCCCAGA
>NW_024639174.1:0-510 GCF_008729295.1 Plectropomus leopardus
TGTGTGTGTGTGTGTGTGTGTGTGTGTGTGTGTGTGTTGCAGGTGGCAGGGGGTGGGGAATATTAAACAGATTGAACTCTGGGGACTAAAGGGCCATTTGGTAAAACAATAGCAGAGGAAGCCCCACTTCCACGGGCCACATGTGTTCCTATTAATTTGCAGCGAGGACGTTCTTTGCCAGCCAGTAAATGTCCATGTGTCTCTCTTTTGGGGTGAATGAATGGGTACAGCTTGCACACTGTGGGGGGTCCGTGGTGGATGATTTGACATGGCTGGGTGGTTGGGGGATTTACAAGGGGGGAGATTTAATGTAGGGAAGACCTCGGTAGCCTAATGAGAGATACAATTATGAACTACGCACGGATGCTCAGTCAGCAGGAACAAAACAAGAGTAAAGTTAGAGCAGTGGTTCCAAACTGGTGGGTCACAGTTCAAAAGTGTGTCACGGGTCTATTCTGAATGGACTGCAAGTGACACACTTTATTTTGAAGTACAGCAAATTTCCGGCAC
>NW_024639175.1:0-307 GCF_008729295.1 Plectropomus leopardus
TGCTAAATTGATTAATATGAGGTTCTATTTCCTGAAGCCATTGAATTTACTTTTATTATATTGTAAAATGAAAAATAAACATGCAATCTGTGCCTTCAATCTGTACAAAAATTAGAATCTTTATTTAAAGGCAGTATTAATTAAAGGGCAAATACACTAAATGGCATCATATTCTACAGGAATTATACAGAAATGCAGCCACATTTGGTGTTGTGAGCGTTTATGTTTGTACCTGAGTGCATGTGTGTGCGTGTGTGTGCGTGTGTGTGTGTGTGTGTGATTGTGAAATATATTGATATAGGCGCTC
>NW_024639176.1:0-373 GCF_008729295.1 Plectropomus leopardus
TGTGTGTGTGTGTGTGTGTGTGAGGCCCTAGGCTCCTCCCCTCCAGAGAGAGACAGACAGGTGTGGACCAGATTGAGTTCCGCCTCATTTCCTCTGCCCTGTACAGCTGGTCAAGGACACACATTTACGCACACACAGACACACAGCTTCATAAGTGCGCTGTTCACATTCTGTATGAGTAGATAGATTATGCATGCAGCACAAACACAAATACACATCATCGCTCGCTCTCTCTCTCTCTCTGTCCTTCCACTCTCTCATGGAGCGTACACAAACATAAAACTGTCTCAGTGCATACATTAATAGATCCAAGCTCCTTAGCTGGCTGCTGCATGCATAATCTATCTACTCATACAGAATGTGAACAGCGCAC
>NW_024639177.1:0-936 GCF_008729295.1 Plectropomus leopardus
GTCTAAATCTGCTATGTCTTGCAGTTCTGTGCTTATTGCTTTTTCCCCATTTGTTTTTGACAGAAATTGCACCAATTAGCTCAGTGTTCAAAGGTTAAAATACTCGAGAAAGGTGTCTAAAAGCAGGATAAGAATAGTGATCCAGGTCTCGAAGGGTTAACTGCCTTCATATGTTGGTCATATTCATGTGGATGTTGCCTTATTCTGTGACCTTCGATCTTCCTGGGTCATGTTGTGATCACGAACTCTTGTTATCAGAACAGTTGTCTCTGCAGTATTAAATCAGTCACATATTTCGGTGATTGTGACATTTAGTGGTCCACAATGAAAACCTTGTTGTACATCAGTTTTTATCCGTAGCGCCGACCTTTCTTCACCATTTAAATATTTTCTCAGCCATCCTTGTTGATCCAGAGGTCGCCATGTTTACCCTGTCCGAGCTGGCGCCTCTGAACCAGCATCAGAGTCGGTCTAAGCTGTTGAAGCCCTGGTGGGAGGTCTTCATGGACTACATGGTGGTTCTGATGCTCATGGCGTCCGTCCTGGCCTGCACTGACCAGCTGTCCAGGGACCGTGTGGTGTGCATTCCCCTGGATCCACCAGCTGCTGCAAATACCAGTAATCCCCGTCCTTCAGGCGGCGAGGAGACATCGACTCCATCTTTAAATCCACCGACCCACGTTTCACATAACATCACCCCAAATCTCCAGTCCACAGCCCGGGGTCGACGCACACATCTGGTCTACCAGCAGTATGTTTACATTAACCAGGTACTGCACCAGCCCGAGTTACCTGTTCAATTAAAACTGAAGCAACAATTTAAAAATGTACTTTTAAGTTCCTTAACCCCTTGACACTGAAGCAATTTGCCTTAATGTCTTTCAAAAACAATGGAAGAATGAAATAAGCAAGAAAGGACCCAAAATTAGCAATTAT
>NW_024639177.1:1008-1365 GCF_008729295.1 Plectropomus leopardus
TAATTGTCTAAATCTGCTATGTCTTGCAGTTCTGTGCTTATTGCTTTTTCCCCATTTGTTTTTGACAGAAATTGCACCAATTAGCTCAGTGTTCAAAGGTTAAAATACTCGAGAAAGGTGTCTAAAAGCAGGATAAGAATAGTGATCCAGGTCTCGAAGGGTTAACTGCCTTCATATGTTGGTCATATTCATGTGGATGTTGCCTTATTCTGTGACCTTCGATCTTCCTGGGTCATGTTGTGATCACGAACTCTTGTTATCAGAACAGTTGTCTCTGCAGTATTAAATCAGTCACATATTTCGGTGATTGTGACATTTAGTGGTCCACAATGAAAACCTTGTTGTACATCAGTTTTT
>NW_024639178.1:0-249 GCF_008729295.1 Plectropomus leopardus
GTGTGTGTGTGTGTGTGTGTGAGGATTTGTCATTGGATGTGGTTTGTAGTTGACGGGGGTGGGATCCAAGCCACCAGAGCACCCCAAAACATGACAGACCCAACACCACGTGCCCCAGAGACAGCCACGCGCCCCACCCAAGAGGGAACAGGCAAGGGAACACAGAGGCAACACCCTCCCGGCCGGGGTAAGCCCACAGAGAGACAAGGGACAGGAGGCCCCCTGGCCCAGCCCAAGGCCACCAACCCC
>NW_024639179.1:0-318 GCF_008729295.1 Plectropomus leopardus
TGAAGCTTTGCTTCAGGACAAAGGGAGAGTTATACAGTAAAAATCGGGGTGTACTTCTCTCTTTGTTTTTAGTTTCCGTCAGCTTGAAAGAACATCTGGCTGAATGTCTGAAGGACAAAGACTACGACTACTACATAGAGGTGATACTTTTCTCCAGTTTGGATCTTCCATATATCTGCTCCTTTAACCCTTTGAAACCTGAAAGGAAACACGTTAGATGACCCGAAAATTTGCAAGAAAAAGTTACAAGAAAATTACCTGAAATTACCTGAAATTACCTGAAATTACCTGAAAAAAGCTGAAAAAAACTAAAATTAA
>NW_024639180.1:0-444 GCF_008729295.1 Plectropomus leopardus
GTTTTCCTGATAACTCAATATGCAACAACTCAAAAGTCCACCTGAGTTTTACCACACGTCCCTACAAACAAATCAGGAAATCATAATAAAATAACGCCTTAATCGTGGATGGATGGCCTAAATCTCTCTTAATACCTCAGTGGTCAATATTTGCATTTCAGGAAATTATTCACTATTTATACACCCCATAGCTCCTCACAGTACTACGGGGGACGGTATAAACTTTCAAAATGTCCTAAAACGGCATTTCAGATGGACTTAACATTTAGCTCTAATGCTGCAGCAGCCCTGAGAGACATTAATAATCTTTTCTCTGCATGAGCAGATTACTTTTGACTCATCCACTGAGCTGTTTGGGAGTTTTTCAAAATGAAATGAGCCGTTAAAAAATCACAGCGTTGTCAGTTTCCATCTCTGTGGCAGCAGGGGAACAAAATAGCAGCA
>NW_024639181.1:0-358 GCF_008729295.1 Plectropomus leopardus
GTGTGTGTGAAGTCCTCAGGCAGCGTGTGTGTCAGTGTGGATTTCTAATGAGAAAAAAAAAGAGTCCTTACGCTCCCACACCCTACGGCTCAGTGTGTGTGTGTGTGTGTGAGTGTGTGTGTGTGCGTGCGTGTGTGTGTGTGAGTGTGTGACAGCAGATTAAGTCCCTTTGTAAAAGACGTCTCCACACACACACACACGCACAGATTCAGCTGTACAGGTTTCCAGGTTTTTTTTTTTTTCCTCTGGGGATGTTTTTCGTTCCTTCACTTCAGTTTTAAGCAGATTTTTTTTTTTCACCCCCCAAAATAAAAAAAAAAAAAAAACATCACTTTTCCCCAAATAAAGTTTGTCTTTG
>NW_024639182.1:0-213 GCF_008729295.1 Plectropomus leopardus
TGTGTGTGTGTGTGAAGGCGAGTCAGAGCCTGCTGCCTCTGTGTGTGTGTGTGTGTCCATGTGTGCTGTTCAGCGTCTGGCAGTGAAACTGAAACTGAGACATAAAACAGATGTTTAAGAGAAAGAAGAGAAAAATGATACCTGATTTAAAATGATGTGTTCTCACAGCAAAGCAGAGTAAAAGCAGCTTGATTTTCATTTAACACTGATTAC
>NW_024639183.1:0-368 GCF_008729295.1 Plectropomus leopardus
GATTCCTTAAACATAAAAACCCAGACGAGGTCAGCCTTCGGGCTCAGTCTTCTCTCTCTGCGTAGAGTCCATACGCGTCTCTTTTTCCCCTGACGGGTGTTTTGACGTCGCTCACCCATCTTGGGGAAGGTGATGTGGTACTCGGTGCCGCACTGCGGGCAGCTGACGGCACCCTCGCTGTTTCCTTTCTGCTTCTCATCCAGCCAGCGCTGCAGACACGACTGGTGGATCCATTTGGTGCAGCCTTTACACCTGCAGGGGCTCACCCACTCCGCACTGTGGTCGTCCCGCTCTGTGGCAAAACACACCCAGCAGTGTCTGCGCACGCACACACACACACACGCACGCACACACACACACGCACGCAC
>NW_024639184.1:0-502 GCF_008729295.1 Plectropomus leopardus
TGTGTGTGTGTGTGTGTGTGTGTGTGTGGTGTGTGTGTGTGTGTGCACCAGTTCATTTCATCCGTTAAAGGAAGAGTTTGACATTTTGAGAAATACTCTTATTTGCTTTCTTGCTCAGAGTTACATGAGAAGATCAATACCAGTCTCTGTTCCATACGCTAAATATGAAGCTGCAGCCAGCAGAGTCTTGGCATCACCATGAGGTTGCCAGGCAACCAGCAAAGTCAGTATGAAGTAAATATGAGCATTACGATGGTTTTAAAAAAGAAATGCCTGTTTCATACACATATTAAAACTTTCAATTTGAGTGATCTCAATTTGAACTGTGGAATCCTGTATACATTTACATCTTAACAGGTATTTCTCTGACATTGTTCATGTACACGGGCAGTTAGAAAGCTTCAACACCAGAGAGACTTTAAAGTACCTCTCTTCTAGAATGGAGTTTTTTTTTAATGAACTGGGGTGTTTATGCAGTAGAAAGAACAGAATCCTTTGAAAT
>NW_024639185.1:0-233 GCF_008729295.1 Plectropomus leopardus
ATGACCTTTGACACCAATAAATAAACCGTGCAGCGTGATAAATATTACAGTTTGGATTTGCAGGAATATATTGGCAGAAACTGAACATCATAGTGTATAATTAATATAAAACCACCTGAAAATAAGAATCATTATGTTCTAGTTAAGTTAGAATGAGCCGTTTACAGGAATATATCATTATTTTGCGCTGCCATGTTTCTATAGTAACCCAGAAGGGACAAACTTAACACTGG
>NW_024639186.1:0-540 GCF_008729295.1 Plectropomus leopardus
GATTTTTTTAAAGATCATTTTACTGCAGCTGTAATCACACAGCCTGACATTTTCACAGCTATAACATTTTAATAAATGGTAAATATGTAAATATGTGTTAATGAATAAATACATAAATTCATGCACATTTCAGAAGTCAGTCTCAGACAAAAGAAAGGCAACAATAGACTCAGTGTGTGTTGTATTTCCATTATACGGTTACTCAAAGACATTTATTGAAATGTTGTAGTTATTAACCCCTTACAGCCCATATATTATATATATGGGCTATTACACACTCACACTGCTCTGCACACAAAATGCACATTTCAAAATCAAGCTTTAAAAAATATCATACATTGATATGATTTGTTTTTTTAACCAACATCAGTCCTAATCATAAATATCAAATATTCATTAATTTTCAGAATTTTAACCATTTAAATGCCAGGGTTTTTTTACATGATGTCACTACGATTTAGATTAAAAATGGGATATGTCAGCGTGTGAGTGTAGCTGCTGACAGTCTGGGATATGTCAGTGTGTGAGTGTAGCTGCTGA
>NW_024639187.1:0-216 GCF_008729295.1 Plectropomus leopardus
CCCCCCCCCCCCATCAGGGGCCCCACTCTGTGAATAAAAGTGTGAACTGCTCCTTTAACTGTTGTGAAACTCTCAGTGTTTCGTTGCTCAACAATCATCCTGCTCTGATCTGACCTGCTGTCTCAAACACACATATACACGCACACACACACATCTGCTCACACTTAGCTGTGTGTGTGTGTGTGTGTGTGTGTGTGTGTGTGTGTGTGTGTGGTG
>NW_024639188.1:0-1731 GCF_008729295.1 Plectropomus leopardus
GTTTGTTTCAAATAATGAATAATTTAAGTATAAAAGTATAAAATAATAACATGGACATATTGCAGTAAAATCTTCAGACCTTTTTTGGGCAAGCTTTTTTCAACCTCTTTTGTTTTTTTTTGTCTGTGCAGCTATGACGTTTGAGATGCTTCCGATTTAGATCATCTCCACTCCCCACTCATCTGATCGTTTCTAAGTAATTTCACAGTGTGACACCAATCTTCCTGCTAACTTCATTTCGTTTTTTGACATTTGGTGATGATTAAAATGGAAACAACATTAATGTCATGGCCTGCCAAGAGGAAGGTAGTTGTTTTTTTTTTTCTATTTTCATTTTTGTATTTTTTATCCTTTGTTTGCTGTTTCAAAATAATAATAATTATTATTAATATTATTATTATTATAAACATTATTTTTGTAGCACTTTCAAAACAAAGTTAAAAAGTGCTTTGCAAAAATGATTTTAAAAAAAGCGCAATAATAATAATTATAGTAAGAGGAAGAAGAGGAGGAAATTCGATTTTCAAGTCATAGCCAAACTACATGGTCAAAAAGAGCCACATAAGAGAAAGAGTAAAAAAAGTCAAATTAAAATTAAAAACAATAAAATTAAATTTGTATTTGTAATTTCTTTGTATATAAATAAGTTTTAAGAAGTGACTAACAGATAAAAATGAGTTCAGGCCATAAACCCTGTGAAAGCACATTCATAAAGGTGAGTTTTTATGAGGGGTTTAATCGAGGATAAAACGCATTGTTTTTACATAAGCATAGATAGAATTTTCCAGATTAACCTAACACAACCTTCACGTTAATTTAAAGATGTTTCTGCGGGGCGTGCAATGTCCTTTTAAGACAATTACCTGAGGATTTCATGAGAGCATTTAATCACCCGTCCAAAAGAACAGGAACGGTGACAGGTTAAACACTGTTTTGCGTCACTGGAATGAAATTCCGTCCACATGAATGGTATTTAACTAGTTACGAGGCAGAAAACACTGAAACATAATTATTATTATGGACACATGATATGGGCAAACAGAAGTAAGCAAAGGTAAATATTAATCTGAACATCTATTATGTTTCATATGTTTTTATTTTTTATTTTATTACTTTGTCAGTATTAGTCACTTCTTCAGTGGGAACTAATGTGACCTTTTTTTCCAAGTATAATTTGCCGAAACCTGAAAGGAAAATGATGAGAGTAAGTGAAGCCAAAAGGCAAAACGGAGGCACGGGCAGCAACAGTACACAAACACTCACATGGGCCATTCATTGGCGGTGAAACGCCCTGCGAAACACTGCAGCCTTGTTCCTCCCCACACATCGCTGCACACTGCCCGGCATGTTGTAATTTTGATGGCAAAAATCCTATTATTTTGATCGGGTGTGAGGAAATTGAAGTAATGAGCGTATTTGATGTGCCCTGTAATTCAGGTTCTGCAGAGAGGACGGAGACACCGTTAAGCTGCTGTGACTCAGCTACCAGTGCTGAGGCACTTTGATGGAGCACATGCTCTTATGAAAGAATCCCGGCAGGAAACACAACGATTTCTCTGTAAAAAATAAAAATAAAAAAACATCAGCTTTTTGTGGCACTCTCTCTGTCTCATAAAGAACAATTGCTTTACACAGCATCATCCCAGCAGAATAATGTTTGTGGCACTATCCTCGCTGTAAATGCAGTGATTTCTCTCTATAAAGAACAACCGCTTTTCATGGCACTACACC
>NW_024639189.1:0-377 GCF_008729295.1 Plectropomus leopardus
GTGTGTGTGTGTGTGTTTGTGTGTGTGGCGGTCCGGCCTTGATCCCAGCTGAGTGAATGTTATGTTTTGCTGTATGAAGCAGAGAGACCCCCCCCTCTTCCTCCTCCCCTGAGAAGTTGCCTGGTTGAGATGTTTGAATGGTCTGAGGGCTTTCATTTCCTCTTCTCCTTGACGTTATGATATTGCAGATTAACCCCGGCAGAAACCTTTTGAACCAAAATATGCTACTTGGTGTCTGATGACAAAACATTTGCAAAAAAAAAAAAGTCCTCATTTTGGTTTCAGTTTTCTCAGATATCACATGTTGGCATCTTATTACTGCAAAAAAAACAGACTAATAGAAATTTCTCTGATGGACAACACTAAAAGCACGACAC
>NW_024639190.1:0-372 GCF_008729295.1 Plectropomus leopardus
ATGTTTTTGAAAGAAATCAAGCCAGTTTGCACAGGTTTCAAAGGGTTAAACGCTGCACTGAAGGACCATCTCCCAAGCCGCTGTCCTTCAAGTCAGTAGCGTGTAACATCCAACACTAGGCTGTTTAATGAGTCCCAACATAAACCCATTATTAACCCTTAGGTAACGTTAGCTGTGTGATGCTAACAGCAAGCCCTGTTGCTGTGTGTGTGTGTGTGTGTGTGTGTGTGTGTGTGTGTGTGTGTGTGTGTAAGCAGACTGATCTCACACTCCTGCAGCAGCAGTGTCATGATAAATTCAGAGAGAGAGAGAGAGAGAAACAAGGAGGGGGCAAGGAGGTCCTGAGCGAAATAATACACTGCATGCAGCTCT
>NW_024639191.1:0-430 GCF_008729295.1 Plectropomus leopardus
CTGTGTGTGTGTGTGTGTGTGTGTGTGTGTGTGTGTGTTACTGTGTTACTGTGTGTGTGTGTTAGTTAGTTAGTTACTGTGTGTGTGTGTGTGTGTGTGTGTGTTACTGTGTGTGTGTGTGTGTGTGTGTGTGTATGTGTGTGTTACTGTGTGTGCGTGTTAGTTAGTGAGTTAGTTACTGTGTGCGTTAGTGTGTGTGTGTGTGTGTGTGTGTGTGTGTTACTGTGTGTGTGTGTTAGTTAGTTAGTTACTGTGTGTGTGTGTGTGTGTGTGTGTGTGTGTGTATTGACCGTGTTGTGTGTGTGTGTGTGTGTGTCTCCAGTTTAGGCCTGATCTCAGACTGTGTGTGTGTGTGTGTGTGTGTGTGTGTGTATTGACCGTGTTGTGTGTGTGTGTGTGTGTCTCCAGTCTGAGATCAGGCCTAAACTGG
>NW_024639193.1:0-383 GCF_008729295.1 Plectropomus leopardus
CCGACCATCACACTGTGATTATTATGGCTCTATGTGATCAGACAGCCAATTTCAAAGGTTCAAAGTTGTGTGTGTGTGTCTGTGTGTGTGTGTGTGTGTGTGTGTGATTGATTGATAAACAGATTAAGTTCTTCACTGATGGAAACATCATGTGACCTCTGATCAATAATCAACCAGCTCAACAGTTTCTGTCAGTGTGGAGCTGCTCTGATCAAACACACACACAATCGCTGTTGGCAGGTTAAAGGTCACAGTCAACCGTGATGTCATCATCAACACACTTAAGTGAATTTTGAATTGAACTTAATTGAATTTATTTTAATAACGTAATTTTGGTTTATTTTATTCTGTTTAACTTATTTTAATATTTACATTTTTAATAT
>NW_024639194.1:0-220 GCF_008729295.1 Plectropomus leopardus
GCTGTTAGACTGCTGTCACACACACGCACATACACACACACACACACACACACACACACACAGGAGCCATTAGTTCATTTCTCTCTTCGGTTCTTTCATTTTTTATTTTCTGTCTCTCTTTGTTCGTCACTGTCAGTCATACAGAGCTGTGTGTGTGTGTGTGTGTGTGTGTGTGTGTGTGTGTGTGTGACATCGTTCACCTCTCAGTTTGATGGATGTC
>NW_024639195.1:0-257 GCF_008729295.1 Plectropomus leopardus
TTGCTCTCTGACTGAATGCTGATTGGCTGAAAGAGCAGGTCACTGAACGTCACAGTGGAATGTAAACACTTAACGCCAGAACACTTAACCAAAGTGTGTGTGTTTTCAAGAAAGGTGTCGTCTTACACTACTTAGCGTTTTTGGCACGGGGTGTTCTGTTGTTCAAACGTCCGATGTGTGACAACCAATCATGTCTGAGGACCAAACGATCACCCCATGCCAAAAACGCTAAGTAGTGTAAGACGACACCTTTCTTG
>NW_024639196.1:0-324 GCF_008729295.1 Plectropomus leopardus
CAGTGGGCTGAATGGACCATAGAGGCGTGGCATAGGCATGTCGGACTGGAGGACGACCAGAACTCCCAGAACAGGCTTCCTCACTGTTTACCAAGGCTGCAAAGCAACTGTGGGGGTTATGGTTGGGGGGTTGCCATCACACACACACACACACACACACACACACACACACACACACACACACACACACATACACACTAATTAAAAGCATAAGGTTGCAGATATTTCAGGAAAGCCTGCGGTGAGAGCCAATAATGCAATTCCGTCTAACTGGTGTGTGTACATGTGTGTGTAGGGATGTGTGTGTGTGTGTGTGTGTGTGTG
>NW_024639197.1:0-581 GCF_008729295.1 Plectropomus leopardus
ACAGGCATCCTCCACCTTATGGTTTCCCCTGTTACACACACACACACGCAAACACACACATGCACACACGCAAACACACACACACACACACACACACAGGAAAGGCAGAGACAAACACAATGAATCATTTCCTTTTTTATTTTTTTTTATTTGAGGCTCACGAATCAGAGACGCATTTTTAAAACAGGACAAAAAATATTAAATTTTTCTGATTCACTCTAAAGTCACAAACTGTCTCGCTCTGACGGCTGAAACGAAGCGGCGCTAAACTAACTGAATGACATCACTGCAGAGGTCAACCGAGGACACGTTCACCCTGCGGAGGAAACTCCCTAAAATCTAATATTTTACCTCCTATGAGACATAAATCTGGTGTTTTAACCCTCTAAAACCTGGATCGGCATCTGTTTTCTTGTGCTGCATTTAGACGCCTCTTACGAGCTATTTAACCCTTTAAAACTTTAGCAAATTGGTTTTGATTCTTTCAAAAACATGAGGAAAAAAGGCAATGACCAAAATGCAAGAAATGTCTCACAAATTGCAAGAAATTAGTAAAAGGTCAAATCTGAAAATTAATGGAG
>NW_024639198.1:0-296 GCF_008729295.1 Plectropomus leopardus
TGTGTGTGTGTGTGTGTGTGTGTGTGTCCCCGTGTGTGTCCAAGTGTCTCCATTCCCCAGAAGGAACAATTATACTGGCAGAGTAGAAGCACGACTGATGTGGTGTTTATGTGTTTCGTGTAAGCAGAGAAAATTACCAAACTTGATGTGGTCGAGAACAAATTATGCAGAGTCAGTGTGTGAGGGTGTGTGTGTGTGTGTAAGGGTGTGTGTGTATGTGTGTGTGTTCTGTGTACCTTGGGATTGACATGTGTGAGAGCCTCCTGGAATAGCCTGCCCACATCTCCACTCCCCAG
>NW_024639199.1:0-1116 GCF_008729295.1 Plectropomus leopardus
GATTAGAAGATAACAAAATTGACGGCAATTCATTTTCTGTCACTCAGTTCTTCTTTTCTCAGATGTGGGGAATTGCTGCTACAATTTCAGATGAAATATCTTTGGATTGTTGGTCACCTTGGGCTCTTGGTAGACAGAGGAAGGCTTTTTTTCACTTATCTAACATTTTTTAGACCAGTGGTTCTTAAACTGGGGTCCTTGAGGGTGTTTCATGGGGACTAGTTTATTTTCACTATTTTAAAAAAGCCTGACAAGCTCTCGGAAAGCATCTGGATTCTCACGTTTCTTGACGTTACTTGGAGTCGNATTCACTTCATCTTTTCTCTCCGAATCAATCACAAGGCAATTCGCACATCCGCAACTAAATAAAATTACATTACATCTGTTCATTTTAAATAAATTATATCCATTTACTTGAATGCATTATCTGTCGCAGGCTCCTGTCCTGGCTTGCACCACGTTTCCACAACAACGTGTCTTGGCGTAATGGTTACGGTGCAAAACAGGCTGCTTTCATAGGCTGGCTGGAGGTCAGTTGACTTGTGATTATGATGCCGAAGGCTTGGACGGCAAACAGATGCAATTTTAAGGTGAATCTGCATTAAAATAGAGTTCCTGGAGGCAGCCTGAAGCAGTCAGAGTGTCAAAGTTTTCTTTTGCTACACTTGCTGTATACTCATCTGTCTGCAGGAAAAGCTGCAAAACAATCACCTCCACAGTCCCTGCTAACCCACTCACCCTTTTGAGTGAACAGAGCCTTAATAATTCACAACAAACTCATACAAATCTTCTCGGTGCTGAAAAGATTTCTTGATTAGAAGATAACAAAATTGACGGCAATTCATTTTCTGTCACTCAGTTCTTCTTTTCTCAGATGTGGGGAATTGCTGCTACAATTTCAGATGAAATATCTTTGGATTGTTGGTCACCTTGGGCTCTTGGTAGACAGAGGAAGGCTTTTTTTCACTTATCTAACATTTTTTAGACCAGTGGTTCTTAAACTGGGGTCCTTGAGGGTGTTTCATGGGGACTAGTTTATTTTCACTATTTTAAAAAAGCCTGACAAGCTCTCGGAAAGCATCTGGATTCTCACGTTTCTTGACGTTACTTGGAGTC
>NW_024639200.1:0-411 GCF_008729295.1 Plectropomus leopardus
AGACCTTCAGATCACCCGAAAAAGAACCCCTGTAACGGGAAAAAAAAGGAAGAAACCGCAGGAAGAGCGACAGAGGGTGATGAGGGATCCCTCTTCCAGTTGGTGTGAATGTTGTTGGTGTGAGTGTTGTTGGTGTGAATGTTGTTTGTGTGAATGCTGGTAGTGTGAGTGTTTGTGTGAATATTGTTGGTGTGAGTGTTTGTGTGAGTGTTGTTGGTGTGAGTGTTGTTTGTGTGAATATTGTCGGTGTGAATATTGTTGGTGTGAGTGTTGTTTGTGTGAATGTTGTTGGTGTGAATGTTGTTGGAGTGAGTGTTTGTGTGAATATTGTTGGTGTGAGTGTTGTTTGTGTAAATGTTGTTGATGTGAGTGTTGTTTGTGTGAATGTTGGTAGTGTGAGTGTTTGTGTGA
>NW_024639201.1:0-260 GCF_008729295.1 Plectropomus leopardus
ACAAGCCATGTTTCCATGAAGTGCATGGTGCAGTGGAATAATTGTACACATGGACAGCGTGCAAGAAAACACTCCTTAAAGCCAGCATACATCAAAGAACAACCCAAACTGCTGCACAAAACCAGTTCAGCTCATTACAGTCATCAAACATGATGATGAGTCATATTTCACCAGCATGTAAATCAACAGCTCCGAGGCCTCATGATGCACACAACAAAAACAACCAAGAGAAGATGGACCTGAGTTCCCTACCTTATTAT
>NW_024639202.1:0-429 GCF_008729295.1 Plectropomus leopardus
TATCGGTACTTTAATCTGCATAAATCATCTAAATACTATTTTGACATCATTCCCTTAAATAATTCCCTAATTCAAACCTTCGGTGACCTCTCTGTCCTGCACGGACGTTTCAGCGTTCGTTACGTTTCTCTTCTGGTTTAATTCAAGTTTTTCCTTGAATTTGTCGCCCGTCTGATTGTGAAGAAAGGCTCGCTTGTTTTCTGAAATCTGCTTGAGTCGCACACATGACAACATGACATGCCTGTAAACGTGTGGAGACGTGCAGAGCACCATGGAAAGCGCCGCTTACACGCCATGTTTACGATAAATCGCTCAGGAGCAGGAAACGAGATAAAGTCTACAGCTTGTTCTGCTGCTGAAAACTGCTGAAGTTTATAAGATTAATTTATATTAATAAAGGCTCGCTAGATAATATTATGTAATTTAATA
>NW_024639203.1:0-277 GCF_008729295.1 Plectropomus leopardus
CTTCTCTCTCTCTCTCTCTCTCTCTCTCTCTCTCTCTCTCTCTCTCTGTCACTGCTGTCTGCCTTCATGTGAATACCAATGGATCCCTCAGAGAACGAGTGGGCGAGAGAGACAGACGGAGAGACACAGAGAGACAGGCAGAAAAAGACAGAGAGACAGAGACTGAGACAGAGACTGAGACAGAGACAGACAGAGAGACAGAGACTGAGACAGACAGAGAGACAGAGACTGAGACAGACAGAGAGACAGAGACTGAGACAGAGACTGAGACAGAGAC
>NW_024639204.1:0-220 GCF_008729295.1 Plectropomus leopardus
CACGATGCTTCAAACTTTAAATGTAGCTGCAAAGAAAAAAAGTGAATCACTCAAACTGACGGTGCGATCGCTCGCCCTGCAGGATGCGTCTGTACATGGACGACGTGCTGGAGAAGGCGAAGGAGGGCATCCGGGTGGACAGCAGGGGCCGCGGCGTGACCACCTCGCAGGAGGGCACCTTCCTGGGAGGAACGCCCCACCAGAGCCTCACCAACCTCAC
>NW_024639205.1:0-280 GCF_008729295.1 Plectropomus leopardus
CACAGAGATGTGTGTGTGTGTGTGTGTGTGTGTGTGTGTGTGTGTGTGTGTGTGTGTGTGTGTACTGGCTTCACAGAGCTTTGCAAACAGCAGTAAAAATAGAGGGAGTGTGTAGATGCTTGTCTTTGTCCAACCACCCGGCGTGTGTTCGCAAGAGAGCTACATTTCTGTGACAGTAGACACACACACACACACACACACACACACACACATACACACACACACACACACACATCTCTGTGCTGTGCTTCAGTGGGACGGTCGTTTTGCAGCAGAGATG
>NW_024639206.1:0-594 GCF_008729295.1 Plectropomus leopardus
CTCCTCCTCCTCCTCCTCCTCCTCCTCCTCCTCCTCTACTCTTTTCTTCTCCTCTCCTCCTCCTTCTCTCCTCCTCCTCTCCTCTCCTCCTCCTCTTGCTCCTCCTCAGGCTCCGTACATCATCTACGTGGAGGTGTTGGAGTGCGAGAGCTTCGAGACGTCTCCGGTTCCGGTCCGGATCCCGGAGACGAGGATCCGCTCGGCTCGCTCTGCGGAGAACCTGGACTGCGGCGGCGCCGTCACAGCAGCGAACGCTAACGGCGGCAGCGGGATGACATCAGAGCACCGGGCGGGAAGTTTCTCCACCGTCCCGAACTACGACAACGACGACGAGGCGTGGGCCACCGACGACATCGGACAGCTGCAGGTGGAGGTGAGGACGACGTCCCTCTGACCGAAGGACGGGGACGAATCCAAATACGTCCAGAATCAGATCAGTTTAACGAATTATTCTGTGTGTATGTGTGCGTGTGTGTGTGTGTGTGTGTGTGTGTGTGTGTGTGTGTGTGTGTCTGTGTGTGCGTGTGCGTGTGCGCGTGCGCGTGTGCGCGTGCGTGTGTGTGTGTGTATGTGTGTGCGTGTGTGTGTGTGTGT
>NW_024639207.1:0-221 GCF_008729295.1 Plectropomus leopardus
ATTTAGAGTCATTGGGTGGGGGCTGGTTGGGCTTGCTGCTGGGGGCATGCTTAGCGGGGGAGCTAGGCGTGGCTGGGGCACCAGGGGAGTGGGACGCTTGGATGTTCTTCCCGTCTGTGTAGGCAGCCCGTTGAGTAACTTCTTTGACGTAATTAAACAGCTTTTTTCAGACGAGAAGAACATCCAAGCGTCCCACTCCCCTGGTGCCCCAGCCACGCCTA
>NW_024639208.1:0-277 GCF_008729295.1 Plectropomus leopardus
TCAGGACTGATGTTGGTTAAAAAATTAACTTAATTAGGGAAGAAAATCACATTAATGTGTAATATTTCTAACAGCCTGATTTTAAGAAGTGCATTTTTGTATTAAAGCAGGCACTAAAGGGTTAATGATAAAAGCTCCATGATAATCAGTGACATGAAACACTTCATCTCTGTTATTCCAGCTGCTTTCTGTTGTGATGCCGAACTATAAACACACACTCACACACACACGCACACACACACACACACACACTCACACACACACACACACACACACA
>NW_024639209.1:0-231 GCF_008729295.1 Plectropomus leopardus
CTCACCCATCAGCAGGAACTTGCGGTTGTCTCCATACAGTTGCAGCACTTCGCGGTGTTGCTGAGAGAGTACAGGCTGGGATCAAACATCGACCACTTCTGCTCCGAGCTGCTGCAACTGTATGGAGACAACCGCAAGTTCCTGCTGATGGGTGAGACACACAGAGCGAGACAGAGCAAGACATACACACACACACACACACACACACACAGACATGTTAATATCCAGCAT
>NW_024639210.1:0-1048 GCF_008729295.1 Plectropomus leopardus
TTTCAGATAGTTTTCTCAACACCTTTTATTTATTTATTTATTTATTTTTTTATTCTTTTGATTTGCAGGACATATCTTGTCAAGTTGCTCATTATGTTTTTTTTAAAACTAATTAAACTTAATTTTTCAGGTGTCAGAGGTTTGAATACAGGTTTTAAACGCACATTATCGAGGGCCCAATCTTTTTGTTTTTAGCAACTTTTTATTTTTTTTATGAGCATCGATTTTTGCATCAGCTGTTGTCGTTCTGTCTCATTTTATTTTGTGACAAAATGTTTTTAAATTAAATTTATGTTCAGTTAAAGTCCGTTAATCGTCTTCGCCGTGCTCACACTTTGTGACATTTAACGTTCGTGTTTATCAGCGAGTCGCTCATCTTAAAGGTCAAAGGTCACTCATGTGTCATGTCCGTGTTTCAGTATGAAGACCTGGCCCACTACGGGCTGGACGGCGTGGGCGGTGTGTACGGAGACCCACACCAGCATCACCACCACCACGCTGCCGCCGCCCGCTCTTTGCAGGCCGTTCACCTGGCCGCCGCCGCCGGGCCGTACCCGCCACACCAGTACGCCCAGTCCGCCCACAGCAGCAGCGGCGGCGGCGGCAGCAGCAGCATGGGCGCCGCAGCTGGAGACGCCGTCAAGAGGGACAAAGACGCCATTTATGGGTATGACGAGTTTACTGACGCTGTAAAAACGGCGACACATCACACACGAAAAAGACTGATGAGGACGAAAAGCTCCTTCGCAGCAGTTTTTCTTCTTCTTTGGTGCACAGTTTCATGTTTGATTTATCTGTTTTGAGCTACAAGCTGAGCCATCCCAGGCCGCGCCGCGCCAAAAATCAGCGTGATGAAGTGACGGCTGCTGCTGTTCACAGGGAGGTAAAAAAAAAAGAGAAAAAAAACCCAAAACAGGCCGCTCAGATGTGAAGAAGATTCAGCTGCTTTAGTGAAATAAAGAAAACAAGTGAGTCATCGGGACAGAGCGTCCAAAACTTCAGACCAGAGTGTTTTATAAAAAGCCCTGGATAAAATTAAATAAATAAA
>NW_024639210.1:1145-1691 GCF_008729295.1 Plectropomus leopardus
TTTCAGATAGTTTTCTCAACACCTTTTATTTATTTATTTATTTATTTTTTTATTCTTTTGATTTGCAGGACATATCTTGTCAAGTTGCTCATTATGTTTTTTTTAAAACTAATTAAACTTAATTTTTCAGGTGTCAGAGGTTTGAATACAGGTTTTAAACGCACATTATCGAGGGCCCAATCTTTTTGTTTTTAGCAACTTTTTATTTTTTTTATGAGCATCGATTTTTGCATCAGCTGTTGTCGTTCTGTCTCATTTTATTTTGTGACAAAATGTTTTTAAATTAAATTTATGTTCAGTTAAAGTCCGTTAATCGTCTTCGCCGTGCTCACACTTTGTGACATTTAACGTTCGTGTTTATCAGCGAGTCGCTCATCTTAAAGGTCAAAGGTCACTCATGTGTCATGTCCGTGTTTCAGTATGAAGACCTGGCCCACTACGGGCTGGACGGCGTGGGCGGTGTGTACGGAGACCCACACCAGCATCACCACCACCACGCTGCCGCCGCCCGCTCTTTGCAGGCCGTTCACCTGGCCGCCGCCGCCG
>NW_024639211.1:0-231 GCF_008729295.1 Plectropomus leopardus
TGTGTGTGTGTGTGTGTGTGTGTGTATATGTCTCTGTCTTCCCTCTGCGTCTGTGTGTGTGTATGTGTGTGTGTGTGTGTGTATGTGTATGTGTGTGTGTGTGTGTGTATGTGTGTGTGTGTGTGTATGTCTCTGTCTTCCCTCTGCGTCTGTGTGTGTGTATGTGTGTGTGTGTGTGTGTGTGTATGTCTCTGTCTTCCCTCTGCGTCTGTGTGTGTGTGTGTGTGTGTG
>NW_024639212.1:0-324 GCF_008729295.1 Plectropomus leopardus
GGCTGGAGGACAGAAACAAAAAGCATTAGTTTACAGAAAATCTATTTACATAGCTAGTATCAGGGCTAAGTCGCCACTGATTTCCTGAATTGATTCAGTTTTGATTCTCAAGGTCAAAAAAAGGTTGTCCAAAAGTCATAGTACGCAAAAAAAGTCATGTCATGTCGTCCAAAATACGCCAAAAAAGTCATACTATACTATGTTATCTAAAAAAGCATCAAAAGTTGCAATAAAAAATCAAAAAAACAAAAAAAAAGGTAATTTTATGGTATGTACACAAAGTAGCACAAAAAGTTGTAAGTACAGCATGTCGTTCAAAAAAGT
>NW_024639213.1:0-324 GCF_008729295.1 Plectropomus leopardus
CGAGAGAGAGGACATCGAGTTCATCTGCAAGGTGAGCGCGTGCACCGCGTGACGGTTATTATCGATGAACAGACGCTCAGCTTTTTTTCTCATCAGCTCAGTATCAAGAGCAGATATTTTAACATTATTACACACAAATTAGGGATCGACAGATTATTAGCCGATTATCGCAGCTGATATTAGTTTTGATTAAACTTTTTGTTAAAGGCATTTAAATAAAGTTTTGTGTTTGAGTTTGTTATATTCCAAATTCTACATTTTTGAATAACTGAATATCGTTCTGTTATTGTGGCCAACCAGTATTGATTATCTCGACATTTGGCC
>NW_024639214.1:0-296 GCF_008729295.1 Plectropomus leopardus
TGTGTGTGTGTGTGTGTGTGTGTGTGTGTGTGTGTGTAGCTGTGTGTGTCCACATATCACCGCTCTCCATCAGAAAATTTCTATCAGCAGATAAAACAAGGAGGAACAACACCTCGGACAAGATACGCCTCCACTAATCTCCAACACTTATCAACGCTTCCCTGCTAATATCTCCTCCTCTAGTTTCACCCCCCTCCCTCCCTCCTCCACCTCCACCTCCACCGAGTTCCCACCCACTCGCCCGACCCCTCCCCTCGTCGCCCGACTCCTCTCCCACCACGCCATTGTGAGCGGCG
>NW_024639215.1:0-233 GCF_008729295.1 Plectropomus leopardus
GCCATGTTTCTGTGGGTTTGGGGCACATGGGCATACCTGTCATCGTATACCAGACATAAACACGAAAACACCCCTTGCTGCTCCGTGTTTTTCTCTCACTTTCAATACCCCACACTGTCACAAGCACTTTGGCTCTTTTATATTGGGATAAACAAAATTAGCATGTTTTTTTATATGATTATTATTAAATGGGATAGGATTAAAACCAATCAAAGCACTTTACAGTTACAATA
>NW_024639216.1:0-269 GCF_008729295.1 Plectropomus leopardus
ACACGCACGCACGCACGCACGCACGCACGCACGCACGCACACACACACACACACACACACACACACACACACACACACACACACACACACACACACACACACACACACACACGATAGATTGCTGGATCTTTAAATCTGCTGAAAGCCCTTTCAATCCATTTTCATTGGTACGTTTCTGTTAGATTGAGCATTAACCCAATCTGCTGCCTGGTATGCACGCTCAGGATTCTTGAAGCAACATTGTTTATTTTGACACTGTATGACTGAAA
>NW_024639217.1:0-376 GCF_008729295.1 Plectropomus leopardus
CACACACACACACACACACACACACACACACATGCTTCTCTAGTATTTAGTGCAACAGTCAGCAGTTCATAGCTGTAATTACAGACTGTCAGAGAAACAGTCGGAGCTCTCGTGCTGCGACTCACTGTGTGTGTGTGTGTGTGTGTGTGTGTGTGTGTGTGTGTACTCTTGGCATATTTGGGTCATGATAGTGAATATATTAATATGGAGATCAATTACTGTTCCACACACGATCTTCCCAGTGGGCTTTGTGTTGGAGTTCATGCCTCCGTGTGTGGAACAGTAATTGATCTCCATATTAATATATTCACTATCATGACCCAAATATGCCAAGAGTACACACACACACACACACACACACACACACACACACACA
>NW_024639218.1:0-269 GCF_008729295.1 Plectropomus leopardus
CAGTCAGTGTGTCTCTGGACTCTGACCGGCTGCTATCGGCTCTGTTTGCTCGGGTCAGAGGTCACACTGATGATTAATGAGCTGAAGCACTTCCTGTCAGGCTGAGCGTTTTTATCATCCCGCCCACTTTCTTCTTCTTCTGCTTCCTGTTTCTGTCTCAACTTCCTGCAGAATGTGATTATTTCTGACCAGCGTGTTGCAGCACGAGGTCACACATGTTTCATATCATGTGAGGGTCAGACTCAGGCCTGACTCGGGCCTGACTCGGG
>NW_024639219.1:0-348 GCF_008729295.1 Plectropomus leopardus
GATCACAGCTCGCACGCTCGTGACAAACTATGAGGAAAACTTTTGGGGTGATTTTTTTAAGAAAAAGTGCCTCCCAAATTTCAGGGCCCGTGTGTTCAGGGGGAATGTTTTATTTGATAATCTCAAAAAAAAAAAATTCTGAAAAAAAAAACTGCAAACATTTTTGAGGAGAGAGCATTTTTCCTTTAACAGTTGCCCAAACAAAATTACAGAAAAATATTCTACAATTTCTTTCTTTTTTTTTTTTAAATGCCAAAACATTTTTAAAGAACAAAGTAGAAAGAAATGCTCAAATTATTTGAAGAAAATCACCCAAAATATTAAACCAAAAGCTATCTTTTTTTCACT
>NW_024639220.1:0-276 GCF_008729295.1 Plectropomus leopardus
TGTGTGTGTGTGTGTGTGTGTGTGTGTGTGTGAGAGACTCACTGTGAGCAGCTGCTGTCGGTCCTGCTGAGTCTCGCTGACCCTGAGAGACAGATGATGATGTCAGAGGTCATGAAGGTCATGTGATCATCAGGAGGGGTTACTGTAGGTCACTGTCAGCAGGGGCGCTGGCCAGACCCCCAATGCCACTGAGCCGGGTTAACTGGTGTGTGGTGGTTATAGACTGGTTTTACTGGTGTGTGTGGTTATAGACTGGTTTTACTGGTGTGTGTGGTT
>NW_024639221.1:0-629 GCF_008729295.1 Plectropomus leopardus
GAGAAAATATGATAAATATTAAAATAAAAATATGAATGCATATAGAGATGAAAGTAAATGTAAAGGTGTGCAGACAGACTCAGGTGTGTGTGCTGCAGCTCTGACAGGTGTGAAGGATACGATCGGCTGACCTGCGGAGATGAAACAGAACACACAGCTGTTACGTTCAAACACCTGGCCTCTTACTGACACGAAAACAACTGATCAGGTTCATATTTCTCTATAAAATCGATCAATATCAGCACGATCAATGAGGTTAGCTTTGTGCTAAGCTAACACCAGCTAACGACCACACAGCTGACGGACTTTAAGTTCCCGGATGTTTCTGTCAGACGGTTCGAGCCTCGCGGCGTAAACACTTCACAGCGAATAAACTACAAAATACATAAAGTGTTCAATAGTTATTGATCTGAATGTTTTTTGGTACAAAGAGCGTAACTCACCAGGCGCCATGTCTGATCACCATGGAAACAGCTTGGGAGGAAGTGACTCTTCTTCGTTTTATTTTTTTAAATTTTTTTCACCGTTTGCATGTGCTGCCACCTACAGGCTGAATGTGACATTACTGCTACAACAACAGCATCCATCATCAAAACCAAATAATAATAAAAATAATCATTATTATATTT
>NW_024639221.1:719-1242 GCF_008729295.1 Plectropomus leopardus
TGAAAAAAGAGAGAAAATATGATAAATATTAAAATAAAAATATGAATGCATATAGAGATGAAAGTAAATGTAAAGGTGTGCAGACAGACTCAGGTGTGTGTGCTGCAGCTCTGACAGGTGTGAAGGATACGATCGGCTGACCTGCGGAGATGAAACAGAACACACAGCTGTTACGTTCAAACACCTGGCCTCTTACTGACACGAAAACAACTGATCAGGTTCATATTTCTCTATAAAATCGATCAATATCAGCACGATCAATGAGGTTAGCTTTGTGCTAAGCTAACACCAGCTAACGACCACACAGCTGACGGACTTTAAGTTCCCGGATGTTTCTGTCAGACGGTTCGAGCCTCGCGGCGTAAACACTTCACAGCGAATAAACTACAAAATACATAAAGTGTTCAATAGTTATTGATCTGAATGTTTTTTGGTACAAAGAGCGTAACTCACCAGGCGCCATGTCTGATCACCATGGAAACAGCTTGGGAGGAAGTGACTCTTCTTCGTTTTAT
This sequence comes from Plectropomus leopardus, assembly GCF_008729295.1. Lineage (NCBI taxonomy): Eukaryota > Metazoa > Chordata > Actinopteri > Perciformes > Serranidae > Plectropomus > Plectropomus leopardus. The sequence goes on from NW_024639221.1 coordinate 1,235, forward strand.
TTTTTTAA
>NW_024639222.1:0-211 GCF_008729295.1 Plectropomus leopardus
GCACTGGAAGACGGCTGAGATTTAACTGAAAGAGATTTAACTGAAATCGAAATAAAGTGGTTAAAAAGGGCAAAGAGAAAGGAAGAACAAAGGTAAGAAAAAAAAAGGCTACAGAAAATAAGTGTTGAGTTTGTTTAAAAAAAAGTAAAAAAATAAATAACCCCAAAAAAAAAAAAAAAAACCAAAATGCTAATCATGTTAAAACCCTGTG
>NW_024639223.1:0-509 GCF_008729295.1 Plectropomus leopardus
TCTTATGTTAAATTTCTGATAAAAGCCAGAATTAGTTAAGTGAAGAAAGCAATAACATAAAAACGAATGAATGGACTCCTAATGAAGTTTCCAAAACAAAAAGACTAAATTCTACTGCTCACTCTGCCGGGTGTGTGTGTGTGTGTGTGTGTGTGTGTGTGTGTGTGTGTGTGTGTCTGAGCAGGGCCAGAGGACAGCTGACATTTATTAACAATGGCTGCTCTGCTCGATAAGAAGGGGCATAAAATCAATCAACCTGATTGGTGGGAGGAAGGCAGAGTGTACAGGGGGCCGGAGAGAAGGCGTAAAGCATTAAAAAAAGGCTAAATACAAAAAACAATAAACAGTGCAGGAGGAAGTACCCAAGTCATCTACTTAACCCTTTGAAACCTGGAATGATATCACTTTTCTTGTGCTGCTTTCAGACGCTTTTCATATTGGTATTCAAATCTTTGAACCCTGAACCAACACTCAGGGAACCCGGGTGCAAAACATGGGACAAAGGAAAT
>NW_024639224.1:0-322 GCF_008729295.1 Plectropomus leopardus
GAGTGTGTGTGAGTGTGTGTGTGTGTGTGTGTGTGTGTGTGTGTGTGAGTGTGTGTGTGCGTGTGTGTGTGCAGGGTATTAGAGCAGATTACTGTTGTTCACACTGACAGCAGAGAGAGAGCGAGCGCTACACGGTTCAGATTAGATTGAACTTGTACCATTTATAAGAACATTAAATGGAGCCTGCAATCACCGGCCAATCGATGCTCGCTGCTGCTCGCTGCGTGTGTGTGTGTAACAGCGTGTGTGTGTGTGTGTAACAGCGTGTGTGTGTGTAACAGCGTGTGTGTGTGTGTGTGTAACAGCGTGTGTGTGTGTGTGT
>NW_024639225.1:0-203 GCF_008729295.1 Plectropomus leopardus
ATTTTATACATGTTTAACAATATTATTATATTCCTTATTATATTCCTGAAGAGACAGGACAGCTTCTGACAAAAAAACAACATAGAAACATAGAACTAAAACATACTTTTCATATTAATGTGGCTTTAATTAATTTATTTTAAGTCATTGTGTCCATCATGATCAATGTGATTCTACATACATCTGCAGGGGGAGATTTACTA
>NW_024639227.1:0-296 GCF_008729295.1 Plectropomus leopardus
AAGTGATTCACACTGTGAATTGTTTTTGTACTTTTAGTCTCCATAAGATGCCAGAGTGCATAAAACAGCATCGAAAAGTCCTAGCTAAAACCCTAATGTCCGAAAATCCTGGAAACGTCCTAAAAATCTTAGAAACATTCTAAAATCTTAAAAATGTCCAAAAATCTTTGAAATGCCCTAAAATCTGAGAAACAACCAAAAAAAAAAAACTGGGGGGAGTCCCAAAAAAAAAATTTTTAAATTTCTTTAAACTATATATTTATTCTTATATTCTCGGTTTTTTTTTTGGGACATTT
>NW_024639228.1:0-295 GCF_008729295.1 Plectropomus leopardus
ACACACACACACACACACACACACACACACACACACACACACACACACAACGCACACGTACACACAATGCACGCACACACACACGTACAGACAGCAGGTGAGAGTAGATTTGGCAGCGTCTGTGCAGAGAAGACTGAATGGAGCGACTCTGCAGGCTGTATCCCTCATCTGCTACTCTACTGGTGCTAAAGCTCAACAACAGCTGGCTCTGTCTGATTCACACACACACACACACACACACACACACACACACACACACACACACACACACACACACACACAGGTAGAGACACAC
>NW_024639230.1:0-402 GCF_008729295.1 Plectropomus leopardus
GTACAGTATATATGTGTGTGTGTGTGTGTGTGTGTGTCTCTGTGTCTGTGTGTGTGTGTGTGTGTGTGTGTGTCTCTGTGTCTCTGTGTGTGTGTGTGTCTCTGTGTCTCTGTGTGTGTGTGTGTGTGTGTCTCTGTGTGTGTGTGTGTGTGTGTGTGTCTCTGTGTCTCTGTGTGTGTGTGTGTGTGTATGTGTGTGTGTGTGTCTCTGTGTCTCTGTGTGTGTGTGTGTGTGTGTAGAGTATATGTACAGTACAGTATATATGTGTGTGTGTGTGTGTGTGTAGAGTATATGTACAGTACAGTATATATGTGTGTGTGTGTGTGTGTGTAGAGTATATGTACAGTACAGTATATATGTGTGTGTGTGTGTGTGTGTGTGTGTAGAGTATATGTACAGTAC
>NW_024639231.1:0-256 GCF_008729295.1 Plectropomus leopardus
ATGCACAATGGCGCCTGTGTGTGTGTGTGTGTGTGTGTGTGTGTGTGACAGAAATACACAAAAAATCATATGAAATGTAAAGAAATGACTTGTGAGTTTAAATTTAGATGAGCCCTTTGAATGCTGTCGGTCTGTGCATGTGTTTGTGTGCCGCCTGTGTGTGTGTGTGTATGTGTGTGTATTTGTGTGATACCACAGCTGCTGTAGCTTGTCTGAGGGTGTCAGGGCTCCTACACACACACACACACACACACAC
>NW_024639232.1:0-1007 GCF_008729295.1 Plectropomus leopardus
ATTAGGTAATTTCAGTTGTCACGTGTTCCTTTTTGTTTTTGTTGTTGTTGTACATTTCATTTCATTATTTTTTTCCTCCACGTTTTACAGAGAAATTAAATCATTTTTCTCAGGTTTGTTTTAAATCGATGTAGAATCACAGGACTCCTCTCCCGTCATGTTTTCACAGAGGTGCAAATCAAAGTCCAGGTGTTCGACAACAGCGACCTCTCACCGCTGGCCGACGCTCAGGTGGAAGTCCACGGCAACCAGACCATCTTGGCGTCCAGCAGGGCGGGCAGCGATGGCGTCCTGAGGGTCAGCTTCCTGTACCGCACGGGGACATGGGTCATCATCACGGCCTCCAAACAAGACTACGTCACCAACTCCGTGCCCTGGCACTCCAGCCGCATCCCCCGTAAGTCAGCCAGGAAGGACGAAAATCACCCGAAAATCGTAGTGAATAGTTTTCCAATACAATGAAACTAGATCGCTCACAATAAAAAAAAAAGAAAACTAAAATACTCAATAGCAATGTTTAATATTAAAATATAAATATTAAATATTAATGTTAAAGTTTAATAATATTTAATGTTTTTTTTACCTTTCANATTAGGTAATTTCAGTTGTCACGTGTTCCTTTTTGTTTTTGTTGTTGTTGTACATTTCATTTCATTATTTTTTTCCTCCACGTTTTACAGAGAAATTAAATCATTTTTCTCAGGTTTGTTTTAAATCGATGTAGAATCACAGGACTCCTCTCCCGTCATGTTTTCACAGAGGTGCAAATCAAAGTCCAGGTGTTCGACAACAGCGACCTCTCACCGCTGGCCGACGCTCAGGTGGAAGTCCACGGCAACCAGACCATCTTGGCGTCCAGCAGGGCGGGCAGCGATGGCGTCCTGAGGGTCAGCTTCCTGTACCGCACGGGGACATGGGTCATCATCACGGCCTCCAAACAAGACTACGTCACCAACTCCGTGCCCTGGCACTCCAGCCGCATCCCCCGTAAGTCAGCCAGGAAGGAC
>NW_024639233.1:0-303 GCF_008729295.1 Plectropomus leopardus
GTGTGTGTGTGTGTGTGTGTGTGTGTGTGTGTGAGGGAGGATGGGGGGGTCATGGCAAAGAGGAGCCCTGGTGTTAGTAATTAGTGGTGTTTCAGCTCCGAAGCTTCTTTGGTGGTCTCTCTCTCTCTCTCCCTCTCTCTCTAATGTTACAAAACTCTGAATCTTGTAATCTCCCATCACCAACTACCACCACCGCCACCTCCTCGGTAGTCGCTCGCACACACCGCCACCCCCTCCTTCCACCCCCACCCCCTGTGCCAACCCCCCTGTAAAGTTGACCCTTACTATCCCCCTTCCCAAACA
>NW_024639234.1:0-629 GCF_008729295.1 Plectropomus leopardus
TGGTAGAGTCCAGTAGGAGCTGTCGTCAGTGAAATGAACTCGGATATCTCTCCTCTCTTTTATATTCTGACTCTACCACACCCTGCTCTACACACACACACACACACACACACACACACACACACACACACAGGTAATGTGACCGGACCTGTCCATGGTTCATGGACTCAGAGGTTACTGCGGTGCAGGACCCAACAACAGGAGGCTTAAAAGTGTTTTTGGTGTTTCTCAGACCACACACACACACACACACACACACACACACACACACACACACACACACACACACACACACACACACACGGAGGGCGTGATGAGGTCAGACTGGAGGGAGCGCTCTGATTGGTCAGGTGTAAGGAGAACTGCTGATTGGTAGATCTGAGACCAGCACAGAACAGAACCATCAACACTGTTGAACTGTCACATGACTGTCACATGACTGTCACATGGTCATGTGACAGTCATGTGACACCAAACACGTTTCTAATGCACCTTGGTTCTGATCTGCTGGATCTACATGTGAACTACAACACATACAAAACATGTATAAGCTCAAAATCATGTGCATTTTAACCCATAAACAACACAGGAGGAGAGGAGGAGAGGAGGAGGAGAAGAGGAAGAGGAGG
>NW_024639235.1:0-488 GCF_008729295.1 Plectropomus leopardus
ACACAGACTATATATTGTGTGTGTTCATGTGTGTATTGTTTGCATACCAGGAACAAAATGTCCTAAAATCTGGCTGAGAAGTCTGAAAGATCCCGAAAATCTCTGTGTGTACATTTGATGTGAGCACTGTATTAACCCTTAGGGACTGTTTGGTGCATTTTTCGTGCTTTTCAATTTTCTTCTCTCTCTCTCTCTTTTTTTTTTTTTTAAAATTTGGCCGGGATCATGCATATTTCATACATTTTGGCAATATTGTGTATTTTTTTTAAAACTTGGAATTTCCAGCTCAGCTCCTACAAATTCTAAAATAAATTGTGTTAATTGATTAGTATTTGATAATTATAAATAAGAATGATGTTGGTTAAAAAAATATAAACTCAATGAAAGTATAAAATCATATTAATGTGTAATATTTTTTCTACCCTGTTTTTGAAAAGCACATTTTGTGTGCACTATTTGACACTGCACAAAAAATAATAATGTATAAA
>NW_024639238.1:0-685 GCF_008729295.1 Plectropomus leopardus
CATTACCGACTGTTTTCCTTTTTTTTGTTTGTTTCTTGTTTCTTGCAAAAGATAAAACAAAGCACTTTTTTTTAAACTTTCTCTTCCTTCTACACAAACTTATAAAAGCAACTTGAGGACTGAATTCACAACACCAGAGCGATCCACAAATAATACTTTTTTCCCCAGGTAGGCAACATGACAGAAACAAAACAAAAAAAAAACATACTATTAAGATCACTGTTGTCTGTTTGAATAATTTACAACATATATTTCCAATTTATTTAGATTTTATTTAATCATTTTCAAACTGTTTAAAACAGAAAATGATGTAAATTTGCTGTGCTGTATAATATACACCAATATTAATTACAAAAAAAATAAATAATAATAATAATATGTCATAATGCATTTTAATATCATGACAGTGTGATGCTTCTTTTACAAAGATCACTGACAAATGACAGAAAAAGATAATATTCATGGGCTGGCAGGTGACTTTATTGAGTTTGTTGAATATCAACATGAATTTACGGAAATACTAAATGAAGCGGTGTTGATTTCTCCCTGGAGAGCGATCGCAGTGTTGTGATATAAAAGCTTTATTTTAGCTGCTGTAGTTAAATCTGACAGATGAGGACGGTGTTTGATCACCTGTAGACAGAGCGATCTGTGTGTGTGTGTGTGTGTGTGTGTGTGTGTGTGT
>NW_024639239.1:0-244 GCF_008729295.1 Plectropomus leopardus
TATGCACAACACTGATGAGGCAGTACATGGATTTGCCAAATGTGCATCAGGCTCAGCAGACTGCACAACACTATAATGAGGCACACAGAATACCCCAGGCCTATGGAGCATGGATCTATTATAAATCTGGATACAGCCGTGGGGGCGGGGCCTCATTCATTCCTATGAGAGCTGCTAAGTGGCACATGAAGCAGAGAAAACTCTTTTTCCGGGTTTAGAAAAGTTCAAAATACCCACATCCACT
>NW_024639241.1:0-637 GCF_008729295.1 Plectropomus leopardus
TGTGTGTGTGTGTGTGTGTGTGTGTGTGTGTGTGTGCGCGCGTGCGTGTGTGCGCGCGCGTGTGCGTGTGTGCGCGCGCGTGCGTGTGTGTGTGTGCTGTGCGTGCGTGCGTGCGTGTGCTGTGTGTGCGTGTGTGCGTGCGTGTGTGTGTGCTGTGTGTGCGTGTGTGTGTGCTGTGCTTGCGTGCGTGCGTGTGTGTGCTGTGTGTGCGTGTGTGTGTGTGTGTGTGTGCTGTGCGTGCGTGTGTGCGTGTGTGCGTGCGTGCGCGTGTGTGTGTGAGTGTGCTGTGCGTGCGTGCGTGCGTGTGTGTGCTGTGTGTGCGTGCGTGCGTGTGTGTGTGCTGTGTGTGCGTGTGTGTGTGTGTGTGTGTGTGCTGTGCGTGCGTGCGTGTTTGTGCTGTGTGTGCGTGCGTGCGTTCGTGCGTGCGCGTGTGTGCGTGTGTGCGTGTGTGTGTGTGTGCTGTGCGTGCGTGCGTGTGTGTGTGTGTGCTGTGCGTGCGTGCGTGCGTGTGTGTGTGCTGTGTGTGCGTGCGTGTGTGTGTGAGTTGAGAGGCGGTAAAGTTTGAGGAGCGTCTTCAGCCGACATCAGGGCGTTAATTAAGTTTGCAGATCACACTGCTCTTCACTCTGCTTCGTAA
>NW_024639242.1:0-271 GCF_008729295.1 Plectropomus leopardus
TGTGTGTGTGTGTGTGTGTGTGTGTGTGTGTGCATGTGTGTGCATGCTTTTCAAAGGTGAAGGAAATCAAGAATCATCTGCGCTGTCCAACAGCACAATGTAAAAACAGATACTACTGTCATTCAAGAGCTCATCAAAATAGCCATATGGGAGATATGTAAAATCTAAAGGGCATGACAGTGAATATTTGTATAAACTATGTCAGGGTGAGGGTAATATATTCATTTTTTTGCAAGGAAGTATCTTTATGTGCAAAGAGTCAAACTGGTTC
>NW_024639243.1:0-2970 GCF_008729295.1 Plectropomus leopardus
CATTATACACGTAAGAAATCCTTAGAAGAAAAATACAAACAGATGAAAACAAACAAACAAAAGACTAAAAAAATGTAAAAATAAATAAAAAAGAAAAACATTTTCCTACATAGTATATTGATGTACACTTGAAATTTCTACAAAAATATTGTTAAAAAATATATATATCGATCTCAGTACCTACGAGACTCTAAAAAGGTCTGTTGCTGCGTCTCACCTGGCAGAGGCGCCGCTGGCCCGGATGGTCCCGAGCCCCGTCAGCGTCTCAGAGAAGTGCGAGTAGACGGGCGACAGCGTGATGCTGCACAGGCGCTTCAGCTCTCGAGACGTGTGTCGGTAGAACTGCTGCGTGCGGTGGTAGACCAGCGCCAGCGGCAGCAGCAGCACCAGGACCCAGGGGAGGCCGCAGCTGATCACCACCAGCATGCCCAGCAGGCCGAACACGTTGGCCAGCAGGATATTCAGGATGAACGGCAGGCTGTCGTCCACGGTGTAAAGGTCCGAGGAGAAACGGTTGAGGATGCGACCCATCGGGGTCGTGTCGAAGAAGGTCACAGTGGCCTGAGGAGAGGATGTAAACAGGAAGTTAGAATTATTTAACCTTTAATTAACCCAAGTGGTTCAGATTAAATAAAATATTTCTTAAAATCCATCTTAAAGCGGCTCTTATCAATATTTTTATTTTAATAATAGACCACTTGACTACTGGTGTGTAAATATCATAACTCGTATTATTATCGTTTTATTGCAAAGGCAACTTAACAACATATGACCCCAAAAAAAGCACTAATTATGATAAATTCCAAAAAAAAAGGTTTTTTTTAAAAAAAAGAAAATGATGTGGAAAAAGTGTAGAAAACTAAAGAAAGAAACAAATATGAGAAAATTATCAAAAAGAAAAAAAATGTCCAGAAACTATATGTTTGATTACTAGAATTAAGTATTTAAAAAATGAAATGTGTAACAGAGTACACAGAATATATTATGTACAGAATATATAATATAATTTTAAACACTTATTTTCATTTTCTTGTTTGGTTTTATTTTTACTGATTTTCAGGTGATTTTCTTGTAAATTTTCAGTATTCTTTTGCCAATTTTTTGGGTGATATCTTCTCAAGTTACTCACTGTCTTCCTTTCATGTTTCTGACATAAATCAAGCTAATTTGCTGAGATTTCAAAGGGTTAATCAAGTCGTAAATCAGTACTAACTCTCCACAAATCCACAACTTTCTCAATGCATAATTTGTACAGATTTTACAAAATGAGATATAATTAACAGTTGATCTTCAGATGTGTATTTTATCTTTGGACAGAGCCAGCCTGGTTGTTTTTCCATGTTTCCAGCATTAATGCTGAACTTGGATAACTGTTTTCCTGCAGAAGGCTTCAGATCGAACAAAGTAACAGGATTTGATTTTAATTCTTGTCAAAAAAAGGCAAATGTCAAACGATAATGTCAAACAAGTTTTATACCGATATCCTTTCAGTCTGCAGCCTGGAGCTGCCAAAAAAAACAAACGCTCAGTCTGCTCGGCTCGGCCCTGAGGAGCACCGACGGTCATATGACGCACCTTAAGGACCCGGTCCAGGAGTCTGTTGTGGATGGTGGTGGCGGCGCAGATGGCTCCGTAGGCAAAGAGGAAGGATCGGAGGGCGGTGAAGACGGTGTTGGCCACAGCTAAGGAGCCGTACACCGTCAGGTAAAACTGGACATCAGAGCTCAGGTTCCCTGAAGTGAATGTTTGCACTGAGGACAGAGGAGACCTGGAGGGCAGACGTGAATTAAGATTTCACTGAAACAGTGACAGACAGACTTTCAAAGAGCAGAGAAACAACATTATTCTGACACTAAATAACAAAGAAGACACCACAGTATTTTGCATTTTGTGTGGATGTATTTCTGTTTGTGTGTGCGTGTGCGTGTGCGTGTGTGTGTGTGTGTGTGTGTGTGTGTGTGTGTGTACTTATGGATGCATTTTGCATTTTTAAAAGTCTTCTGTGGACAGGTGATGCAAATTGCTACAAAAATAAAACACAGTGTTCTGGTTCTTGTGCATAAACGAACAAATTTTAATGCTATTCTGATGTTAATGTCACACTAACTAAGTAACTAAGCCTGCACTAGCGCGGACACGTCCCACAGCCCGCTCCAGAGCCTAAATGTGCGACAACCCGCTCCAGCGTGGACATGTCCAACAGCCAGCTCCAGTGTGGACATGTCCGACAACCCGCTCTAGCGTGGACATGTCCGTCAGCCCGCTCCAGCGTGGACATGTCCGACAGCCCGCTCCAGCGTGGACATGTCCGACAGCCCGCTCCAGCGTGGACATGTCCGACAGCCCGCTCCAGCGTGGACATGTCCAACAGCCTGCTCTAGCACGTAAATGTGCAACAGCCTGCTCCAGCACACGGCATGTCCAACAGCCCACTCCAGTGCGCAGACATGTCCGACAGCCCGCTCCAGTGCCAAAATGTGTGAAATATATATACATATACATATATAAAGAAAGAGATATCTAACAGTTGTGTATATGCTATTATTGTATTATTGATTGATTGTATGTTTAAATCTGTAATTGTCTTAAAATAATAATAAACATATTTGTTTAGAAATTAAAAAAATGTATTGATTGGCCAACTCACATTAACCCTGCAGGTGAGAAGAGGAGCAGGTGAGGTGAGCTGAAGGCACCTGAGGAGGAACCGTTTGTTCTGTTGGATCCGTTGTTTTTCAGCTCTGAGATCCAGTGAGACAGCCACCAGTCAGAGACGTTCTTAGACGCTAAAAAGCAAATAAACAAAAAACCCACAGCAGTTTATTGTTAAAAATGTTGATTTAAAACAAGAAAAATGTTAATTTTTCTACTTTTTGTGAAGTCTGATAACAAAACTAAAGTTTAAACAATGTCTACCTCCAAGATGTAGTAGAGTAGAAATATAAAGTAGCATAAAACTGAACACTGGAT
>NW_024639244.1:0-1133 GCF_008729295.1 Plectropomus leopardus
AATAAAGATATGTACAGAGAACAAACAAATAAAAAAAACAAAAAGAGCAAGAAAAAACACTTAAATGCATGATGACAGCTTTTCACGATGACAAAATTGACGGCTGAAACTGAAGGACGCTTTTAAAAACACTCTGAGTGTTAAAGAAGCAAAACGCTTTGTAGGCGCTGTCACGTGTGTTTTTCCTCGTCATCTTTCTGTCCTCCGTCTTTCGATTTCACCCTCAGACTGTTGTTGTTTCAGTTTTACGAGCAGTTCGATGACGATGAGATCGGCGCTCTGGACAACGCAGAGCTGGAGGGCTTCATCCAGCCGGACAGCGCTCGCCTGGAGGAAGTTATCAAAGACTATTTCATACAGAAAGAGAAAGAGTGAGCACATTTAAAATGTTTTTGATCTGATTCAGTATTTTTTTTTGAGACGGTACGTTTTATTAAATGCATGAGATCTTTGTTGCTTTAAATCACCCGAACGTGTTTGTGGTTTAGATCCCTGAGGCCTGAAGATTTGGGTCCGAAAGAGCTTCCCGTCCTAAAGGAGGAGGACGAAGACGATGAGGAGGAAGAGGAGATGGAGACCGTCGTTATCGAGGCTCCCGAAGAGAAGTGGGACTGCGAAACCATCATCAGTGAGTTTAAATTTCACGGCAAACGTTTCACTCATCCGACAGTCTCGTCATCAGCGAAGAAACGCAGCGGAAATCTTCCTTTAGTGGNAATAAAGATATGTACAGAGAACAAACAAATAAAAAAAACAAAAAGAGCAAGAAAAAACACTTAAATGCATGATGACAGCTTTTCACGATGACAAAATTGACGGCTGAAACTGAAGGACGCTTTTAAAAACACTCTGAGTGTTAAAGAAGCAAAACGCTTTGTAGGCGCTGTCACGTGTGTTTTTCCTCGTCATCTTTCTGTCCTCCGTCTTTCGATTTCACCCTCAGACTGTTGTTGTTTCAGTTTTACGAGCAGTTCGATGACGATGAGATCGGCGCTCTGGACAACGCAGAGCTGGAGGGCTTCATCCAGCCGGACAGCGCTCGCCTGGAGGAAGTTATCAAAGACTATTTCATACAGAAAGAGAAAGAGTGAGCACATTTAAAATGTTTTTGATCTGATTCAGTATTTTTTTTT
>NW_024639245.1:0-499 GCF_008729295.1 Plectropomus leopardus
GTAGACTTAAGACTTTCCTCTTTGATAAAGCTTATAATCAGGGCTGGCTCAGGCTGCCTGGACCAGCCCATAGTGAGGCTGACATAGGTTTAACCTGCCAGGGGACTTCCCCCTGATACGCTGAGCTCCTTTCCTTCTCTCAATGCCGCCATCAGAAATCATGCATGTCTGTAAACTGCATTGCCATGTGCAAGCTTAGCTTAGCTCTGTGATAGCCATGTGGTACTCTCACTACCTGGGGCTCGCGATTACAGAGCCTGGGTCTGTTGAACTGCACTACGCTAATCCTGTTGCCTCTCCGGAGCGTTCCTGCTCCCTTGTTTCCTAGTTTCCCTGGATCCTGGCCGTAACCTTGACTGTGCCTGACCGTGGCCTTTCGTTGTGCTCGTGCTGTGGCTGCACTGATACTGTGCCCCCCGCTCGCCCTGATCACGGTCTGGTCCTGGTTGCGGCGATGCTGTGATCCTGCCTTTGGACACCTCCCTATCAACATATGCAT
>NW_024639246.1:0-323 GCF_008729295.1 Plectropomus leopardus
ATTTGGGGTTTGCAGGGTTACTTGTGGTTCCCAAAGTCTCCAAAAGTAGGATGGGAGCCAGAGCCTTCAGCTACCATGCTCCAGTGTACAGTGAACCATTGTCCAGTTTTGGTCACGGAGGCAGACACAGTTTCCACTTTCAACCTTTTACTGCTATTATTAGGAGCCACGCCTCCACTATCAATATATGCATGGGACTCTTATTAACACCCACAGTATTACAGTACACAGTGCATCTAGTAAATTTACATCTATTGTTATTGTAATATGACATGCGTCTGTTTCCATTATCGCTGTGCATCTCTCCCCCTCTCTCCCCCTCT